>NC_041390.1:629489056-629508361 GCF_002162155.2 Triticum dicoccoides | reverse complement strand
AGGGAGGGAGGGAGGATAGAGAGGGGAGGGGTGGGTGGCGGCGAGGGGAGGGGAGGTGGGAGGGATCGGGGAGCGCTAGGGTTCGCGGGGGACGAGGGAGGAGTGCGGGCTGTGGCCTGTGGGTTGTTGGTCTAGGTGGGGTGAGAAGGTGAGGAGGGAGCGCTGCCGTTGGATCCGGGTGGATCGGCGGTGCTCGATCCATGATTCGCGTGACATGCCTCCGAACCAATCAAAATAGAGTACATGTGTGCGACGTCCATGACCATCTAAGTAGGTCGTAACTGGCTGAAAATAAAGTGCAGATCTCTTTGGCTAAGAGAACCGACTCTTTTGGCGCCGTCTTTCGGCGGTTCCCCTCCGCCGGTGACCTCTTGGTCGTCGGCGGTGAGGAGGGTCATCGGATCCCGCGTGTGTGGATCATTTTAGCTTTAGGTGGCGATTAGGGGCGGGGGCGGCAATAATGAATAAAGAAGCTCTGGATTTTTATCCGGCAAGGCTACCAGCAAGGACCTCGGCACGTAGAAGAGTAGGGCATCGAGGAGGTGGTCGCGAGCGAGGAGTTCGTCGTCGTCACCTTCCCGGTGACCGAAGACTCATAGTCATACCCACCGTTTTGACAACATTTTGAAAGAAATTCAAAAAAACAAAAAAACTTTTGCAATGTGGGATTATATCTGACCTAGTTTACACGAAAAATAATAAACATTGACTACAGTAAATGTCTTAAAAACTGTTCTCGGAACCGAGTTATCATGTATGAAGATCAATGGCTTTTAAGCCAAGTGTTCTCGGAACCGAGTTATCATATATGAAGATGCATAGTTTGTTCAAATGATCTCATATTATGCACAAGGGTGCATATTGGAATGGCAAACAATGTTGCCTAAGGAAATTATCATTTTCTCTGGACGAAAAAATCATTTTCCATTTTCCAAGTGCCCAAAATGAGTTTTTTTTTGTGAAGGACCTACCAAATAATTGTTGCAAAATTGGATCAAATCCATTTTCTAAAATACTAGGCCATATTTAATGCACAATTGACCAAATGGTTGGGTGTAAAAAGTTTGAATCCACCTCTCCGGAAAAAGACAAATTTCCGCCGATTCAGCTGGAAGCGGGTCAAATTTGAACTGCGGCTGCCTCATAGTTTGCTATTTATTTTTTCCAAAAATCATTTCTAGGTATAAAAGTAACTATTTAATCAGAGAAACACCAAAAAATTCCAAGATTAAACCACTAGCTAGGAACGGTCATTCCCGTTGTTTTGGCCGCATTTTGAAACGGGCATAAAAATTCAAAAAAATCAAAAAATTGGGAAACCTTCGCATTGTGTCATTATATGTGGCCAAGTTCACAGGAAAAATAAGAAACTTGTAATACGGCAATTGTTTTAAAGAATGTTCTCAGAAATGAGCTATCATGTGTGAAGATCAATGGCTTTCAAGTCAAATGATCAATCTTATGGCCACATTCATGGCATAGTTTGTTCAAATGGTTTCATATTGTGCACAAGGGTGCATATTGGAATGACAAACAATGTTGCCTAAGGAATTTTTCATTTTCTTTGCACGGAAAATTCATTTCCCATTTTTCGAGAGCCCGAAATGAGGTTTTTTATGAAGGAACTACCAAATAAATGTTGTAAAAATGGACCAAATCATTTTTCTAAAATACTAGGCCATGTTTAATGCACAATTGACCAAATGGTTGGGTGTCAAAAGATTCGATCCACCTCTGGTGAAAAAGACAAACTTCCGCCGATTCAGTTGGAAGCGGGTCAAATTTGAATTGTAGCTGCCTTGTAGATTGCTCTTTATTTTTTCCAAAAATCTTTTCTAGGTACATAAGTATCTATTTTATCAGAGAAACACCAAAAAAATTCCAAGATTCAACCACTAGCTAGGAACGGTCATTCCCGCTGTTTTGACCGCATTTTGAAACGGGCATAAAAAATTCAAAAAAAATCAACAAATTAGGAAACCTTCGCATTGTGTCATTACACTACTAGAGAAACAATTATTAACGATGATGGAAAAAAACTATTGGTCATTAAAAGAACTAAAGCAAACCCCGCACGATAAAATTAGGCTACCAAATATACTCGCAACAGCCACCGAACTACTCGTGGCTTAAAAATCTCATGGGTGTGGTCGTTATTGACTCAATCACCTCTCCTTTAATTATCTCTCCTTCCTAACGTGACCTTCTCTCGTTTCATCTCCCACATGACCCGCCGCCTCTCTCTCGTTTCCTCTTCCACCCGATCCGCCGCCGCGAGCATGACCTCCACCTTCCGTGTTGCGCCTCGTCCATCCAGCCTCATCAAGATGCGACACATCCATGTCCTCCCCCATCCACGGCCATCGGAGAGCAGGAGAGGTAATAGCTAACCCTCGACCAGCCTCCCGCATGGTGTAGGGGCTGAGGTGAGGAGGATGGAGAGGCGGCGGGTGGAGGGGACGAGTGGTCTTCCCTAGGATGTGCGCGGGGAGAAGGATGAGCATGTGTCGCCGCAACAGGAAGGAAGTCCCCACCCTGAAGATGTTCCTTGCTGCAGATTTATGGATAGATGTGAATTAGGGAGAGGGGTGAGTACAAGCTCTTCTTTACATGTTTTTCTTTTACGATCTTTCTCCAATTAAGGTATTTTAGGAAGGTAAAAATCGCTTAAGTTGTTTTCTTCAGAGAAGATGGTTCCGCATTTGCCTGTTTGCTCTTGAATCAGTTCCAACAAAGATGATGCTGATTTTGTTCTTTTTGTTTCTACAGGTTCGAATACTACCATCAGAAAAATCTATTCGAGAATCACAGTTTTTTTCTGGTCTCGAAAAATGTATTAAGTTCAATCTGAACTTTATCTTCAGAGAAGATGGTGTTTGTTTCCTGCAGACCGTCGGCCAATACGCGAGGTATCATCTATGCCCAAATTGGTTTATAGGATACATAAGATAGTATGGTGATCCATGGAAAGTTAAGTTTACATTGCCGGGTGTAGGCAATAGGATGTACTTATATGCAGAGGAGTTGGTATAAGAGAACAAGCAGCTTGATTCCTGCCCCAGACTGTCTGAAGCAATGCAGTACAAAGCTAGCATCAAGTTAATTGATTCTAGCCTGACGAAACACACACGTACAAAGCTCCTGATGTATCTTTGCGTTGATCGATCCTCACGGCTGAAAACGTACTAGTACACGTGCACACACAAACCGGCATATTGCCACATGCTTGTATCAAGCCTGGTTCTTTTCGTTTATTTCCTCTCACTATTAAATGTTTACAAATGGATATACATACGTATATGTAGCAGCTAGGATTAACACAAGCTAACCTACTTGGTTACAAGTTCTAATCCTAAAATACTAGCTCATTGTTCTGTATTTCCAGCATACTCTTTGTGTACTTTAATTAGCTTTAGCAAAACAAAAAACAAAACAAAACATTTTTGGCACCACCGTGGTTTCTTGTTTCATTATATATTGTGTTTCCAGCTGCTCCCGACGGTAGGTGCTATTGTCTGATTTGAATAAGAGCTGTGGATGTTTGCATTTGAATTCTATTATGATCATTCATATTAGTACATATTGATGCTCTCTATGCCTATAACCATTGATGCCTTCTAATTACGATCAAGTTAGTTGTTTTCGTACACTGATTTTATCTGGTATTATACTTTGTGCCAACTTATTTACATTGACTGACTTTCATAAATTTCCCAACATTTTTTAGGACTGATGATCAAGCTTATAATATATAGAAGAACGAGGAGGCATTGTAATCGATGCTGAAGAATTATATCCATTCAAACAAGGATGGTGCCTCTCGATTGAAGATTTAGAAATATTATCACATTTTCCAATTAGAAATGAGGTAGTACCGTGGTCATGTAAAGAGTGATTTTCACCCAAATTTCTTAAATGGTATACTAATTGTAGAATTGTATTGTGGAATTTTGTCAATTTCTCTCTTGTCTATTAATAAAAGAGGCTTTTGTTAATTCAAATGTTGGATGTCGCATAATGTGATCGTTTGCGATTCTAAGGTGGTTGATCGGAAATGGTATATAACGTGGTATGATGCTTTGATCACCATGAAAAATTAGCGATCACCATTTATTAGCGACGAAAAAAATGGCCGTTAATACTATAATTGTGGTCGTTATTAACTTGGGAGTTACGACAACACATCATCCCGTTGTTACGAGAATAACGACCACAAAATCTATGTGGTCATTATACTTTTAACGACGGAGCCTACTATGACCAGTAGACTGTGGTCGTTAATGAACTTTAATGACCACAATCCGATTTTTAACGACCGCATATACCATCGTTAAAAACCGTTTTCCTAGTAGTGTTATATGTGGCCAAGTTCCTAGGAAAAATAACAAACTTCTAATACGGCAATTATTTTAAAAGGTGTTTTCAGAAACGAGTTATCACGTGTGGAGATCAATGGCTTTCAAGCCAAATGATCAATCTTATGGCCACATTCATGGCATAGTTTGTTCAAATGATCTTATATTGTGCACAAGGGTGCATATTGGAATGGCAAACAATGTTGTCTAAGGAAGTTTTCATTTTCTTTAGACGAAAAAACCATTTTCCATTTTTCGAGTGCCCAAAAGAAGGTTTTTTTGTGAAGGACCTCCCAAATAATTGTTGCAAAATTGGACCAAATCATTTTTCTAAAATACTAGGCCATATTTAAAGCACAATAGACAAAATGGTTGGGTGTACAAAGTTTTGATCCACCTCTCGTGAAAAAGACAAATTTCCGCTGATTCAGTAGGAAGCGGGTCAAATTTGAACTGCAGCTGCATCATAGTTTGCTATTTATTTTTTACAAAAATTATTTCTAGGTACATAAGTACCTATTTAATCAGAGAAACACCAAAAAAATTCCAAGATTCAACCACTAGCTAGGAACGGTCATTCCCGCCGTTTTGACCGCATTTTGAAACGGGCATAAAAAATTCAAAAAAAATCAAAAAATTGGGAAACCTTTGCATTGTGTCATTATATGTGGCCAAGTTCCCAAGAAAAATGACAAACTTGTAATACGGCAATTATTCTAAAAAAGTGTTCTCAGAAACGAGCTATCACGTGTGGAGATCAATGGCTTTCAAGCCAAATGATCAATCTTATGGCCACATTCATGGCATAGTTTATTCAAATGATCTCATATTGTGCACAAGGGTGCATATTGGAATGGTAAACAATGTTGCCTAAGGAAGTTTTCATTTTCTTTGGACGAAAAAACCATTTTCCATTTTTCGAGTGCCTAAAAGGAGGTTTTTTTGTGAAGGACCTCCCAAATAATTGTTGCAAAATTGGACCAAATCATTTTTATAAAATACTAGGCCATATTTAATGCAAAATTGACAAAATGATTGGGTGTAAAAAGTTTTGATCCACCTCTCATGAAAAAGACAAATTTCTGCCGATTCAGTTGGAAGCGGGTCAAATTTGAACTGCAACTGTCTCATAGTTTGCTATTTATTTTTTCCAAAAATCATTTCTAGGTACATAAGTACCTATTTAATCATAAATACATGGTTTGGTGGCGATATGTCGAGGTTTGGGCGGTGGCCGAGGGCCCCAACTCTAGAGCGCATAAACTCGCATGCCCGCCGCGTGGTCACCGCGTGACCCTGGCATTGCCATGTGTTCTGGGCGGCATAGGCATGTCTAGTGGGTTGGGCACTCCCCAGGTAGGTGCTAGGAAGAAAATTACAACATAAGATTCTCACGAGGAGACCGATCGATGCTCAAACATGAATTAGCAGCCAAGTGTTTGATTAGCGGTACGGGAAATGTACATGGCTAATGGGCGTGAGTTTTGGCTGAGGATGATCAGTTACTAAGAAGATCGTCTTCACAAATTTTCAGCTCAAAAGGAGGAGCCTAGGTGGTACTTGCTTTGCAAACTACCACACTGGACATAACTACGAATGTTGAAGCTCGGCTCAAAATAATGAATGGATTGAGCTGGTATTTGTTGGAGGATGGTTATTTGGGCATAGGAAAGCACTATAGAAAATGGATACTATTTGGACATGCCAAAGTGGTACTTCCTTCACAAACTGTTGTTCTGAACAGAATAGGAAAATGAATATTTTAGAATTATTTTTTAACTAGGCAAGGAAGGTCATAAGTTGACACATTTCTTGTAGTGAGACTTGCCGGTAACGAGATTGAACTAGGTATTGAGATACCGACGATCGAATCTCGGGCAAGTAACATACCGATGACAAAGGGAACAACGTATGTTGTTATGCGGTCTGACCGATAAAGATCTTCGTAGAATATGTGGGAGCCAATATGAGCATCCAGGTTCCGCTATTGGTTATTGACCGGAGACGTGTCTCGGTCATGTCTACATTGTTCTCGAACCCGTAGGGTCCGCACGCTTAACGTTTCGATGACATTTATATTATGAGTTTATGAGTTTTGATGTACCAAGGAGTTCGGAGTCCCGGATGAGTTCGGGGACATGTCGAGGAGTCTCGAAATGGTCGAGACGTAAAGATCGATATATTTGACGACTATATTAGGACACGGAAAGGTTCCGAGGATTTGGGTATTTTTCGGAGTATCAGAGAGTTACGGGAATACGTATTGGGCCTTATTGGGCCATACGGGAAAGAAGGAAATGGGCCTCAAGGGTGGCCGCACCCCTCCCCTTGGTCTGGTCCGAATTGGACTAGGGAAGGGGGCGCCCCCTTCTTTCCTTCTCCTTTTCCTTCCTCTTTTCCTATTCCATATGGGAGGTGGAATCCTACTAGGACTAGGGAGTCCTAGTAGGACTCCACACTTGGCATGCCCCCTCCTAGGGCCGGCCTCCTCCTCCCTTGCTCCTTTATATACTGGTGCAGGGGGGCAGCCCAAAGATACAACAATTGATCCTTGAGATCTATTAGTCGTGTGCGGTGCCCTCCTCCACCATAATCCTCGATAATATTGTAGCGGTGCTTAGGCATAGCCCTGCGATGGTAGAACATCAAGATCGTCACCACGCCGTCGTGCTGATGGAACTCTTCCCCGACATTCTGCTGGATCGGAGTCCAGGGATCGTCATCGAGCTGAACGTGTGCTAGAACTCGGAGGTGCCGTAGTTTCGGTGCTTGATCGGTCGGGCCGTGAAGACGTACGACTACATCAACTGCGTTGTGCTAACGCTTCCGCTTCCGGTCTACGAGGGTACGTAGACAACACTCTCCCCTCTCATTGCTATGCATCACCATGATCTTCCGTGTGCGTAGGAATTTTTTTGAAATTACTACGTTCCACAACAGTGGTATCAGAGCCAGGTTTTATGCGTTGATGTTATGCACGAGTAGAACACAAGTGAGTTGTGGGCGATATAAGTCATACTGCTTACCAGCATGTCATACTTTGGTTCGGCGGTATTGTTGGCTGAAGCGGCCCGGACCGACATTATGCGTACGCTTACGCGAGAATGGTTCTACCGACGTGCTTTGCACACAGGTGGCTGGCGGGTGTCAGTTTCTCCAACTTTAGTTGAACCGAGTGTGGCTACGCCCGGTCCTTGCGAAGGTTAAAACAACACCAACTTGACAAACTATCGTTGTGGTTTTGATGCGTAGGTAAGAACGGTTCTTGCTAAGCCCGTAGCAGCCACGTAAAACTTGCAACAACAAAGTAGAGGACGTCTAACTTGTTTTTGCAGGGCATGTTGTGATGTGATATGGTCAAGACATGATGCTAAATTTTATTGTATGAGATGATCATGTTTTGTAACCGAGTTATTGGCAACTCGCAGGAGCCATATGGTTGTCGCTTTATTGTATGCAATGCAATTGCGCTGTAATGCTTTACTTTATCACTAAGCGGTAGCGATAGTCGTGGACGCATAAGATTGGCGAGACGACAATGATGCTACGATGGTGATCAAGGTGTCGCGCCGGTGACGATGGTGATCATGACGGTGCTTCGGAGATGGAGATCACAAGCACAAGATGATGATGGCCATATCATATCACTTATTTTGATTGCATGTGATGTTTATCTTTTATACATCTTATTTTGCTTAGTTCGACGATAGCTTTATAAGATGATCTCTCACTAAATTATCAAGGCATAAGTGTTCTCCCTGAGTATGCACCGTTGCGAAAGTTCTTCGTGCTGAGACACCGCATGATGATCGGGTGTGATAGGCTCTACGTTCAAATAAAACGGGTGCAAAACAGTTGCACACGCGGAATACTCAGGTTAAACTTAATGAGCCTAGCATATAACAGATATGGCCTCGGAACACTGAGACCGAAAGGTCGAGCGTGAATCATATAGTAGATATGATCAGCATAGTGATGTTCACCATTGAAACTACTCCATCTCACGTGATGATCGGACATGGTTTAGTTGATTTGGATCATGTGGTCACTTAGAGGATTAGAGGGATGTCTATCTAAGTGGGAGTTCTTAAGTAATATGATTAATTGAACTTTAATTTATCATGAACTTAGTCCTGGTAGTATTAGCATATCTATGTTGTAGATCAATAGCTCGCGTTTAGCTCCCCTGTTTTATTTTTGATATGTTCCTAGAGAAAACTAAGTTGAAAGATGTTAGTAGCAATGATGCGGATTGGATCCGTGAGCTGAGGTTTATCCTCATTGCTGCACAGAAGAATTATGTCTTTGATGCACCGCTAGGTGACAAACCTATTGCAGGAGCAGATACAGATGTTATGAACATTTGGCTAGCTCAATATGATGACTACTTGATAGTTTAGTGCACCATGCTTAAACGGCTTAGAATCGGGACTTCAAAGACGTTTTGAACGTCATGGACCATATGAGATGTTCCAGGAGTTGAAGTTAATATTTCAAGCAAATACCCGAGTTGAGAGATATGAAGTCTCCAACAAGTTCTATAGCTAAAAGATGGAGGAGAATAGCTCAAGCAGTGAGCATGTGCTCAGATTGTCTGGGTACTACAATCGCTTGAATCAAGTGGGAGTTAATCTTCCAGATAAAATAGTGATTGACAGAATTCTCTAGTCACCATCACCAAGTTAGTAGAACTTCTTGATGAACTTTAATATGCAAGGGATAACAGAAACAATTCCCAAGCTCTTCGTGATGCTGAAATCAACGAAGGTAGAAATCAAGAAAAACATCAAGTGTTGATGATTGACAAGACCACTAGTTTCAAGAAAAGGGCAAAGGGAAGAAGGGGAACTTCAAGAAGAACAGCAAGCAAGTTGTTGCTCAAGTGAAGAAGCCCAAGTCTGGTCCTAAGCCTGAGACTAAGTGCTTCTACTGCAAACAGACTGGTCACTGGAAGCGGAACTGCCCCAAGTATTTGGCGGATAAGAAGGATGGCAGATTGAACAAAGGTATATTTGATATATAGATTATTGATGTGTATTTTACTAGTGTTCATAGCAACCCCTCGGTATTTGATACTGGTTCAGTTGCTAAGAGTAGTAACTCGAAACGGGAGTTGCAAAATGAACAGAGACTAGTTAAGGGTGAAGTGATGATGTGTGTTGGAAGTGGTTCCAAGATTGATATGATCATCATCGCACACTCCCTATACTTTCGGGATTAATGTTGAACCTAAATAAGTGTTATTTGGTGTTTGCGTTGAGCATAAATATGATTGGATCATGTTTATTGCAATACGGTTATTCATGTAAGTTAGAGAATAATTGTTGTTTTGTTTACATGAATAAAATCTTCTATGGTCATACACCCAATGAAAATGGTTTGTTGGATCTCGATCGTGGTGATACAGATATTCATAATATTGAAGCCAAAAGATGCAAAGTTAAAAATGATAGTGTAACTTATCTGTGACATTGCCGTTTAGGTCATATTGGTGTAAAGCGCATGAAGAAAATCCATGCTGATGGGTTTTTGGAATCACTTGATTATGAATCACTTGATGCTTGCGAACCATGCCTCGTGGGCAAGATGACTAAGACTCCGTTCTCCGGAACAATGGAGCGAGCAACAGATTTGTTGGAAATCATACATACTGATGTATGTGTTCCGATGAATATTGAGGCTCGTGGCAGGTATCATTATTTTCTGATCTTCACAGATGATTTCAGTAGATATGAGTATATCTACTTGATGAAACACAAGTCTGAAATATTTGAAAAGTTCAAAGAATTTCAGAGTGATGTGGAGAATCATCATAACAAAAATAAAAGTTTCTACGATATGATCGCAGAAGTAAAATATTTGAGTTACGAGTTTGGCCTTCAGTTAAAACAATGTGAAATAGTTTCACTACTCACGCCACCTGGAACACCACAGTGTAATGGTGTGTCCGAACGTCATAACCGTACTTCATTAGATATAGTGCGATCTATGATGTCTCTTACTGATCTACCACTGTCGTTTTGGGGTTATGCATTAGAGACAGCTACATTCACGTTAAAAAGGGCACCATCTAAATCCGTTGAGGCGACACCGTATGAACTGTGGTTTGGCGAGAAACCTAAGCTGTCGTTTCTTAAAGTTTGGGACTGCAATGCTTAGGTGAAAAAGTTTCAACATGATAAGCTCGAACCCAAATCGGAGAAGTAAATCTTCATAGGATACCCAAAAGAAAATGTTGGGTACACCTTCTATCACAGATCCGAAGGAAAGTTATTCATTGCTGAGAATGGATCATTTCTAGAGAAGGAGTTTCTCTCGAAAGAAGTGAGTGGGAGGAAAGTAGAACTTGATGAGGTAACTGTACCTGCTCCCTTATTGGAAAGTAGTTCATCACAGAAATTTGTTCCTGTGACTCCTACACCAATTAGCGAGGAAGCTAATGATGATGATCATGTAACTTTAGATCAAGTTACTACCGAACCTCGTAGGTCAACCAGAGTGAGATCCGCACAAGATTGGTATGGTAATCCTATACTGGAAGTCATGTTACTAGACCATGATAAACCTACGAACTATGATGAAGCGAGGATGAGCCCAGATTCCGTGAAATGGCTTGAGGCCATGAAATCTGAGATAAGATCCATGTATGAGAACAAAGTATGGACTTTGATTAACTTGCCCAATTATCGGTGAGCCATTGAGATTAAATGGATCTTCAAGAGGAAGACGGACACTGATAGTAGTGTTACTATCTACAAAGCTAGAATTGTCGCAAAAAGTTTTTCGACAAGTTCAAGGTGTTGACTACGATGAGAGTTTCTCACTCATATTTATGCTTAAGTCTGTCCGAATCATGTTAGCAATTGTCGCATTTTATGAAATCTGGCAAATGGATAAAAAGAACTGCATTCCTTAATGGATTTATTAAAGAAGAGTTGTATATGATGCAACCGGAAGGTTTTGTCAATCCTAAAGGTATGCAAGCTCCAGCGAACCATCTATGGACTGGTGCAAGCATCTCGGAGTTGGAATATACGCTTTGATAAGTTGATCAAAGCATATAGTTTTATACAGACTTGTGGTGAAGCCTGTATTTACAAGAAAATGAGTGGGAGCACTACAATATTTCTGATAAGTATATGTGAAAGACATATTGTTGATCAGAGATAATGTAGAATTATTCTGCAAAGCATAAAGGAATATTTGAAAGGAGTTTTTCAAAGAAAGACCTCGGTGAAGCTGCTTACATATTGAGCATCAAGATCTATAGAGATAGATCAAGATGCTTGATAAGTTTTTCAATGAGTACATACCTTGACAAGATTTTGAAGTAGTTCAAAATGGAACAGTCAAAGAAGAAATTCTTGCCTGTGTTACAAGGTCTGAAGTTGAGTAAGACTCAAAACCCGACCACGACAGAAGATAGAGAGAGAGAATGAAAGTCATTCCCTATGCCTCAGCCATAGGTTCTATAAAGTATGCCATGCTGTGTACCAGACCTATTGTATACCCTGCCCTGAGTTTGGCAAGGGAGTACAATAGTGATCTAGGAGTAGATCACTGGACATTGGTCAAAATTATCCTTAGTGGAATAAGGATATGTTTCTCGATTACGGAGGTGACAAAAGGTTTGTCGTAAAGGGTTACGTCGATGCAAGTTTTGACACTGATCCAGATGACTCTAAGTCTCAATCTGGATACATATTGAAAGTGGGAGCAATTAGCTAGAATAGCTCCATACAGAGCATTGTTGACATAGAAATTTGCAAAATACTTACGGATCTGAATGTGGCAGACCCGTTGACTAAACTTCTCTCACAAGCAAAACATGATCACACCTCAGTACTCTTTGGGTGTTAATCACATAGCGATGTGAACTAGATTATTGACTCTAGTAAACTCTTTGGGTGTTGGTCACATGTTGATGTGAACTATGGGTGTTAATCACATGGTGATGTGAACTATTGATGTTAAATCACATGGCGATGTGAACTAGATTATTGACTCTAGTGCAAGTGGGAGACTGAAGGAAATATGCCCTAGAGGCAATAATAAAGCTATTATTTATTTCCTTATATCATGATAAATGTTTATTATTCATGCTAGAATTGTATTAACCGGAAACATAATACATGTGTGAATACATAGACAAATAGAGTGTCACTAGTATGCCTCTACTTGACTAGCTCGTTGATCAAAGATGGTTATGTTTCCTAACCATAGACATGAGTTGTCATTTGTTTAACGGGATCACATCATTAGGAGAATGATGTGATTGACTTGACCCATTCCGTTAGCATATCACTTGATCGTTTAGTTTGTTGCTATTGCTTTCTTCATGACTTATACATGTTCCTATGACTATGAGATTATGCAACTCCCATTTACCGAAGGAACACTTTGTGTGCCACCAAACGTCACAACGTAACTGGGTGATTATAAAGGTGCTCTACAGGTGTCTCCGAAGGTACTTGTTGGGTTGGCGTATTTCGAGATTAGGATTTGTCACTCCGATTGTCGAAGAGGTATCTCTGGGCCCTCTCGGTAATGCACATCACTTAAGCCTTGCAAGCATTGCAACTAATGAGTTAGTTGCAGGATGATGTATTATGGAACGAGTAAAGAGACTTGTCGGTAACCAGATTGAACTAGGTATTGAGATACTGACGACCGAATCTCGGGCAAGTAACATACTGATGACAAAGGGAACAACGTATGTTGTTATGCGGTCTGACCGATAAAGATCTTCGTAGAATATGTGGGAGCCAATATGAGCATCCAGGTTCCGCTATTGGTTATTGACCGGAGACGTGCCCCGGTCATGTCTACATTGTTCTCGAACCCGTAGGGTCCGCACGCTTAAGGTTTCGATGACAGTTATATAATGAATTTATGAGTTTTGATGTACCGAAGGAGTTCGGAGTCCCAGATGAGATCGTGGACATGATGAGGAGTCTCGAAATGGTCGAGACGTAAAGATCAATATATTTGACGACTATATTCGGACATTAGAAAGGTTCCGAGTGATTCGGGTATTTTTCGGAGTACCGGAGAGTTACGGGAATATGTATTGGGCCTTATTGGGCCATACGGGAAAGAAGGAAAAGGGCCTCAAGGGTGGCCGCACCCCTCCCCTTGGTCTGGTCCGAATTGGACTAGGGAAGGGGGGCGCCCCCTTCCTTCCTTCTCCTTTTCCCTTCCTCTTTTCCTATTCCATATGGGAGGTGGAATCCTACTAGGACTAGGGAGTCCTAGTAGGACTCCACACTTGGCACGCCCCCTCCTAGGGCCGGCCTCCTCCTCCCTTGCTCCTTTATATACGGGTGCAGGGGGGCACCCCCAAAGATACAACAATTGATCCTTGAGATCTATTAGCCGTGTGCGGTGCCCTCCTCCACCATAATCCTCGATAATATTGTAGCGGTGCTTAGGCGAAGCCCGGCGACGGTAGAACATCAAGATCGTCACCACACCGTCGTGCTGACGGAACTCTTCCCCGATATTTTGCTGGATCGGAGTCCGGGTATCGTCATCAAGCTGAACGTGTGCTAGAACTCGAAGGTGTCATAGTTTCAGTGCTTGATCGGTCGGGCCGTGAAGACGTACGACTACATCAACCGTGTTGTGCTAACGCTTCCGCTTCCGGTCTACAAGGGTACGTAGACAACACTCTCCCCTCTCGTTGTTATGCATCACCATGATTTTGCGTGTGCGTAGGATTTTTTTTTGAAATTACTACGTTCCCCAACATCTTGATGAGTCTGTGATAGATGATATACCTCAATTACATGCAGCGGAGAACGATGTTCTCTCTGCACCGTTTACTGAAAAAGAAGTTCATCTGGCCATAACTCAAATGAAGCCGAATAAAGCGCCGGGACCAGATGGGTTTCTAGCTGAATTCTATAAGAAATGTTGGCATATCATTAAAGATGATCTTATGCCTATGTTTCATGATTTTTTCGATGGCCATTTGGAGTTGTTTCACCTCAACTTTGGTACGATAACGTTATTACCGAAGAAGAATGAGGCGGTCTGGATAGAACAATTCCGACCCATTTGCCTACTGAATGCGAGCTGTAAAATCTTCATAAAGGTAGGAACCAATAGATTGACACAAATTGCTCACTCAGTGGTTCAACCTAGTCAGACAGCTTTCATGCCTGGACGACACATACTCGAAGGAGTGGTTGTCTTACATGAAACACTTCATGAGATTCACTTGAAGAAACTAGACGGGGTTATCTTAAAAGTGGATTTCGAGAAGGCTTATGATGAAGTAAAATGGCCTTTTCTTTAGAAGGCAATGCGTATGAAGGGTTTTAGTGAAACCTGGAGGCACCAGGTGGATACTCAAGTCCAGAAAGGTAGTGTCGAAATTAAGGTGAACAATGACATCGGTCACTACTTCCAGACGCATAAGGGGTTGCGACAAGGGGATTCCATGTCACCTCTTCTGTTCAATATTGTGGCAGATATGTTGACCGTCATTATTGGCAGGGCCAAGCAACATGGCCATGTAGAGGGTCTAGTTCCTCATCTGGTTGATGGAGGGGTGTCCATTCTACAATATGCTGATGACACTATCCTTTTCATGGAACATGACATGGCTAAGGCACGTAACATGAAACTTATCTTATGTCTATCCAAACAATTGTCTGGATTAAAAATCAATTTTCATAAAAGCAAGGTGTTCTGTTTTGGGAAGGCCAAAGACGAGGAACATACTTACATACAATTGTTTGGATGCGAATTAGGTGCTTTACCATTCAGTTACTTGGGTATTCTGATTCATCACCGTAAACTTTCCAATAAGGAATGGAAGTGTATTGAAGAACGAATTGGAAAAAAACTCAGCTGCTGGAAGGGCAAGCTGATGTCATATTGAGGTCGACTAGTTTTGATTAACTCAGTATTGACTAGCATGCCAATGTTTTTACTTTCGTTCTTTGAAATTCCGAAAGGAGTCCGAAAGTGACTTGATTTCTTTAGATCTCGTTTCTTTTGGCAGTCTGATTAGGCCAAGAGGAAATACCATCTCGCACGATGGGATATCCTTTGTCGACCTAAAGACCAAGGGGGCCTCGGTATTGAGAACTTGGAGATTAAGAATAAATGCCTTATGAGCAAATGGTTGTACATGTTAGAGACAGAGCCGGAGGGCATGTGGTCTCAAATTCTGCGCAATAAGTATTTGCACTCGAAAATGCTAGCCCAGGTTACCATCAGACCGACTGATTCGCCGTTCTGGAAGGGACTTATGACAACGAAGGATATGTTCTTTCGTAGGGTCAAATTCTTGATTGGCAACGGGATGTCAACAAGATTTTGGGAGGATACATGGCTAGGAGAGACATCTCTGGCCTTACAATATCCTACCCTTTACAATATTGTGCAACGTAAGGAAGATTACATAGGTATCGTCCTTCAAACTATTCCCTTGAACATCCAGTTCAGACATACGTTAGTGGGTGAGAGATGGACAACCTGGATGCACTTGGTTCGGAGATTGATTGAAGTTCGAATCTCCAACGTGCCGGACTCCACACAATGGAAGTTGACTAAAAATGGGATATTTACGGTGAAATCATTTTATACGGATCTGATTAATTCTGGCCCCATCTCAAGGTCACTTCATATATGGAAGGTTAAGGTTCCTTTGTGGATTAAAATTTTCATGTGGTTTGTCCACAAGCAAGTAATACTCACAAAGGACAACTTACTTAAGGCGATGTGTTGGTAACTCGCGATGTTGTTTTTGTGCTCAGGATGAGACAATACAACATTTATTTATCGAATGTCCACTTGCCAAGTTACTTTGGAGAACGATTCATATAGCTTTTAATATCAATCCTCTAGTAGATATTGCGTCTTTGTTTGGGACGTGGTTAGCTGGGGTTGAACAGATTACGGCAGCTCGTATTCGGATTGGAATATGTGCGTTATTATGGGCTATATGGAACTGCAGAAATGATATGATTTTTAACGGACAACACAACTTAACTTTTTTGCAGGTTATCTTCAGAGCTACAGCTTGGATCCATATGTGGTCCTTACTCACTCCTATGGACTCCAGGGAGCCTTTGATTACTGGGTGCAACCAATGGAAGATGGTGGCTCGGGTTATATTCAACCAGTTCGGATGGCGTTCGCATAACAGGATAGGAGTCTAGAGAGCTTGTCCTTATTATCACCGTACCGGTTGTCTTTGTCCGCTTGTATTTTTCAGTTTTATGTCCTTTGTTTTGCTCCGTTTCTGAGCTGTAAGACCTTTGTGATGATCCTTTCTGGATTTCTAATAAAATGGTCGTATGCATCATCATGATGCAGAGGCCGGGGGTATACCTCCATTTCAAAAAAACCCAGTAGATCTGATGTTTGGAGCAGGGTCCATGCCCAAGCTAGAAAAACTCGTGCTTAAGAGTTTGTATGAGGTTGAAGCTGACGGCATGGACTTTGGAATAGAGAACCTCCCAAGCCTCTCAACTGTCAAATGTGAAGTACTTGGCGGTGATGGCATTGTTGGAGCTGTAAAGACTGCGATGAAGAGAGCAGCCAACACACATCCCAACCGCCCTACTATAGTCACATAGCGAGCACGGTTCCCGCCGGTTTCTATCATGACTGAACAAACCAAGAATTAGGAATTGGGGAGCTCGCCATCCGGGCGGCTGATTCACAAGTACACTGTACATTTTTTGCTCGATACTTGTCTCTTTCATGATACATTAATATACAATGTACTCCCTCTGTTGGATAATCTATGACATCCATGCTTTCCATATTTTATATTTGACCAATAATTAGTTGATAACATGTGGAGTCCATGTGGTACAATATTGTTTGAATTCATGTTGGAAAGTGTGGCAGAGATACCCTAAGGATATACAAAGTTCTCTACTGCAGTGCGTCTTAACAAAAGGTAATAGCTTAAGCAGCTGTTTACTCCTCGATTGGCTCCATTCTTTCCAGCACATCTGTGCATGCACTGAAATAAGAGTGAAGTGCACCCCAGGTCCTCGAACTATTTTGAAGGTGTCACATAGGTCCTCGAACTATGAAAAGTGTCATCCAGGTCCTCAAAAATTCTTGAAGTGCAATAAGTGTGTACATATGTGACACATTTGAAATAGTTTAAGGACCTACATGACACCTCTAAAATAGTTCGAGGACTTGGATGACACGCATATTGCACTTTGAGGACCTGAATGACCCTTTTCATAGTTCGAGGACCTATGTAACACCTTTTAAATAGTTTGAGGACCTTTGATGCACTTCACTCGTTCAAGAAAGGGTGATTACTTATATGTAAATATCAAATCTAAAAATGAAAAAGAAGAATAAGTAACGTACGAATCCTTTATTCACAACCCAATTGCGGTATCTTCGAAGATTAGATGGAGTTGTTTGTTTGGATGTGTGCCAAACTACTCTCTCCAGCAAACCCTTTACGATTTCAGTAGTGCTTCTGGTGATACCCGAGCAAACTAACACACATTTGAAAGTAATGAGGCTAGAGAGGTTTGTAATCCCGAAACTAAAAGCACCAGATCTGCTCAGAGACTCATTGTCACAGCCAAGAAAAACAATCACCAGCATTTCTAGCTTGGGCATACATCTTGCTACAAACATGAGATCCATCCCGTCTCCCTGCGCCCAATAAGTAAAGACTCTCAGGCATCGGAATCCAACTTCACCAGTGACTACCAGCCTTTTATCTTCACAAGAAGACTGGCATTCCTTTCCTTCGAGACGTAGAGAGAGCAAAGCAGGTAAGGCTCCAAGCATGCACAAATATTCATGCTTGATTCTCTTCACTTGCAAGCATAACTTTTGTTGGTTGACGAGCGATCCTACCCAATCTGTAACCTTTGGGAAGACAAAACCCGTGGTCGTAAGTTTTGAAGGAAATATGCCCTAGAGGCAATAATAAAGTTATTATTTATTTCCTTATATCATGATAAATGTTTATTATTCATGCTAGAATTGTATTACCCGGAAACATAATACATGTGTGAATACATAGACAAAAACAGAGAGTCACTAGTATGCCTCTACTTGACTAGCTCGTTAATCAAAGATGGTTATGTTTCCTAACCATAGACATGAGTTGTCATTTGATTAACGGGATCACATCATTAGGAGAATGATGTGATTGACTTGACCCATTCCGTTAGCTTAGCACTTGATCGTTTAGTTTGTTGCTATTGCTTTCTTCATAACTTATACATGTTCCTATGGCTATGAGATTATGCAACTCCCGTTTACCGTAGGAACACTTTGTGTGCTACCAAACGTCACAACGTAACTGGGTGATTATAAAGGTGCTCTACAGGTGTCTCCAAAGGTACTTGTTGGGTTGGCGTATTTCAAGATTAGGATTTGTCACTCCGCTTGTCGGAGAGGTATCTCTGGGCCCTCTCGGTAATGCACATCACTCAAGCCTTGCAAGCATTGCAACTAATAAGTTAGTTGCAGTATGATGTATTACGGAACTAGTAAAGAGACTTGCCGGTAACGAGATTGAACTAGGTATTGAGATACCGACGATCGAATCTCGGGAAAGTAACATATACCATTGACAAAGGGAACAACATATGTTGTTATGCGGTCTGACCGATAAAGATCTTCGTGGAATATGTAGGAGCCAATATTAGCATCCAGGTTCCGCTATTGGTTATTGACCGGAGACGTGTCTCGGTCATGTCTACATAGTTCTCGAACCCATGGGGTCCGCACGCTTAAAGTTCGGTGACGATCATAATTAGGTTTTTTTGTTTTGATGTACCGAAGGTTGTTTGGTGTCCCAGATGTGATCACGGACATGACGAGGAGTCTCGAAATGGTCGAGACATAAAGATTGATATATTGGAAGCCTATATTTGGATATCGGAAACATTCCGGGTGAAATCGGGATTTTACCGGAGTACCGGGGGGTTACCGGAACCCC
>NC_041390.1:629464825-629488737 GCF_002162155.2 Triticum dicoccoides | reverse complement strand
GGGGTTATTGGGCCTACATGGGCCATAAGGGAGTAGAGGAGGGCCGGCCAGGGCAGGCCACGCGCCCCCTCCCCCCTAGTCCGAATAGGACAAGGAAGGGGGGGCGGCGCCCCCCTTTCCTGTTTCTCCCTTCCTCCTTCCTTTGCCAACAAGGCAAGAGGGGGGAGTCCTACTCCCGGTTGGAGTAGGACTCCTCCAGGCGCACCCATAGGACCGGCCGCACTTCCCCCTCTCCCTCCTTTATATACTGAGGCAAGGGGACACCTCATGACACACAAGTTGATCCTCGTGATCGTTCCTTATCCATGTGCGGTGCCCCCTTCCACCATATTCCACCTCGGTCATATCGTAGCGGTGCTTAGGCGAAGCCCTGCGTTGGTAGAACATCATCACCGTCATCACGCCGTCGTGCTGACGAAACTCTCCCTCAATGTTTTGCTGGATCAGAACTCGAGGGACGTCACTGAGTTGAACGTGTGCAGAACTCGGAGGTACCGTACGTTCGGTACTTGGATCGGTCGGATCGGGAAGATGCACGACTACTTCCTCTACGTTGTGTCAACACTTCCGTTGCCAGTCTACGAGGGTACGTAGACAACACTCTCTCCTCTCGTTGCTATGCATCACCATGATCTTGTGTGTGCGTAGGAATTTTTTTTGAAATTACTACGTTCCCCAACAGTGGCATTCGAGCCTAGGTTTTATGCGTTGATGTTGTGCATGAGTAGAACACAAGTGAGTTGTGGGCGATATAAG
The DNA here is from genome assembly GCF_002162155.2 of Triticum dicoccoides. NCBI lineage: Eukaryota > Viridiplantae > Streptophyta > Magnoliopsida > Poales > Poaceae > Triticum > Triticum dicoccoides. The sequence continues at coordinate 629,487,981 of NC_041390.1, read as the reverse complement.
TCATACTGCTTACCAGCATGTCATATTTTGGTTCGGCGGTATTGTTGGATGAAGCGGCCCGGACCGACATTACGCGTACGCTTACGCGAGACTGGTTCTACCAACGTGCTTTGCACACAGGTGGCTGGCGGGTGTCAGTTTCTCCAACTTTAGTTGAACCAAGTGTGACTACGCCCGGTCCTTGTGAAGGTTAAAACAACACCAACTTGACAAACTATCGTTGTGGTTTTGATGCGTAGGTAAGAACAGTTCTTGCTAAGCCCACAGCAGCCATGTAAAACTTGCAACAACAAAGTAGAGGACGTGTAACTTGTTTTTGCAGGGCATGTTGTGATGTGATATGGTCAAGACATGATGCTAAATTTTATTGTATGAGATGATCATGTTTTGTAACCGAGTTATCGGCAACTGGCAGGAGCCATATGGTTGTCGCTTTATTGTATGCAATGCAATTGCGCTGTAATGCTTTACTTTATCACTAAGCGGTAGCGATAGTCGTGGAAGCATAAGATTGGCGAGACGACAACGATGCTACGATGGTGATCATGGTGTCACGTCGGTGACGATGGTGATCATGAAGGTGCTTCGGAGATGGAGATCACAAGCACAAGATGATGATGGCCATATCATATCACTTATATTGATTGCATGTGATGTTTATCTTTTATGCATCTTATCTTGCTTTGATTTACGGTAGCATTATAAGATGATCCCCCACTAAATTATCAAAGTATAAGTGTTCTCCCTGAGTATGCACCATTGCGAAAGTTCTTCGTGCTGAGACACCACGTGATGATCGGGTGTGATAGGCTCTATGTTCAAATACAACAGGTGCAAAACAGTTGCACACACAGAATACTCAGGTTTAACTTGACGAGCCTAGCATATAACAGATATGGCCTCGGAACACGGAGACCGAAAGGTCGAGCCTGAATCATATAGTAGATATGATCAACATATTGATGTTCACCATTGATACAACTCCATCTCACGTGACGATCGGACATGGTTTAGTTGATTTGGATCACGTGATCACTTAGAGGATTAGAGGGATATCCTTCTAAGTGGGAGTTCTTAAGTAATATGATTAATTGAACTTAAATTTATCATGAACTTAGTACCTGATAGTATCTTGCTTATCTATGTTTGATTGTAGATAGATGGCTCGTGCTATTGTTCCGTTAAATTTTAATGCGTTCCTTGAGAAAGCAAAGTTGAAATATGATGGTAGCAATTACACGAACTGGGTCCGTAACTTGAGGATTATCCTCATTGCTGCACAGAAGAATTACGTCCTGGAAGCACCGCTAAGTGCCAAGCCTGCTGCAGGAGCGACACCAGATGTTATGAACGTCTGGCAGAGCAAAGCTGATGACTACTCGATAGTTTAGTGTGCCATGCTTTTCGGCTTAGAACCGGGTCTTCAACAACGTTTTGAACGTCATGGAGCATATGAGATGTTCCAGGAGTTGAAGTTAATATTTCAAGAAAATGCCCGGATTGAGAGATATGAAGTCTCCAATAAGTTCTATAGCTGCAAGATGGAGGAGAACAGTTCTGTCAGTGAGCATATACTCAAAATGTCTGGGTATAATAATCACTTGATTTAGATGGGAGTTAATCTTCCAGATGATTGCGTCATTGATAGAATTCCCCAATCACTGCCACCAAGCTACAAGAGCTTCGTGATGAACTATAATATGCAAGGGATGAATAAGACTATTCCCGAGCTCTTCTCAATGCTGAAAGCTACGGAGGTAGAAATCAAAAAGGAGCATCAAGTGTTGATGGTCAACAAGACCACTAGTTTCAAGAAAAAGGGCAAAGGGAAGAAGAAGGGGAACTTCAAGAAGAACAGCAAGCAAGTTGCTGCTCAAGAGAAGAAACCCAAGTCTGGACCTAAGCCTGAAACTGAGTGCTTCTACTGCAAGCAGACTGGTCACTGGAAGCGGAACTGTCCCAAGTATTTGGCGGATAAGAAGGATGGCAAGGTGAACAAAGGTAGATGCGATATACATGTTATTGATGTGTACCTTACTAATGCTCGTAGTAGCACCTGGGTATTTGATACTGGTTTTGTTGCTAATATTTGCAACTCGAAACAGGGACTACGGATTAAGCGAAGATTGGCTAAGGACGAGGTGACGATGCGCGTGGGAAACGGTTCCAAAGTCGATGTGATCGCGGTCGGCATACTACCTCTACATCTACCTTTGGGATTAGTATTAGACCTAAATAATTGTTATTTGGTGCCAACGTTGAGCATGAACATTATATCTGGATCTTGTTTAATGCGAGACGGTTATTCATTTAAATCAGAGAATAATGGTTGTTCTATTTATATGAGTAATATCTTTTATGGTCATGCACCCTTGAAGAGTGGTCTGTTCTTATTGAATCTCAATAGTAGTGACACATATATTCATAATGTTGAAGCCAAAAGATGCAGAGTTGATAATGATGGTGCAACTTATTTGTGGCACTGCCGTTTAGGTCATATCGGTGTAAAGCGCATGAAGAAACTCCATACTGATGGACTTTTGGAACTACTTGATTATGAATCACTTGGTACTTGCGAACCGTGCCTCATGGGTAAGATGACTAAAACGCCGTTCTCCGGTACTATGGAGAGAGCAACGGATTTGTTGGAAATCATACATACAGATGTATGTGGTCCAATGAATGTTGAGGCTCGTGGCGGATATCATTATTTTCTCACCTTCACAGATGATTTAAGCAGATATGGGTATATCTACTTAATGAAACATAAGTCTGAAACATTTAAAAAGTTCAAAGAATTTCAGAATGAAGTTGAAAATCATCGTAACAAGAAAATAAAGTTTCTACAATCTGATCGTGGAGGAGAATATTTGAGTTACGAGTTTGGTCTACATTTGAAACAATGCAGAATAGTTTCACAACTCACGCCACCCGGAACACCACAGCGTAATGGTGTGTCCGAACGTCGTAATCGTACTTTATTAGATATGATGCGATCTATGATGTCTCTTACTGATTTACCGTTATCGTTTTGGGGTTATGCTTTAGAGACGGCTGCATTCACGTTAAATAGGACACCATCGAAATCCGTTGAGATGATGCCTTATGAACTGTGGTTTGGCAAGAAACCAAAGTTGTCGTTTCTGAAAGTTTGGGGGTGCGATGCTTATGTGAAAAAGCTTCAACCTGATAAGCTCGAACCCAAATCGGAGAAATGTGTCTTCATAGGATACCCAAAGGAGACTGTTGGGTACACCTTCTATCACAGATCCGAAGGCAAAACTTTTGTTGCTAAATTCGGAGTTTTTCTAGAGAATGAGTTTCTCTCGAAAGAAGTGAGTGGGAGAAAAGTAGAACTTGATGAGGTAACTGTACCTGCTCCCTTATTGGAAAGTAGTACATCACAGAAACCGGTTTCTGTGACACCTACACCAATTAGTGATGAAGCTAATGATAATGATCATGAAACTTCAGATCAAGTTACTACTGAACCTCGTAGATCAACCAGAGTAAGATCCGCACCAGAGTGGTACGGTAATCCTGTTCTGGAAGTCATGCTACTAGATCATGATGAACCTACGAACTATGAAGAAGCGATGGTGAGCCCAGATTCCGCAAAATGGCTAGAAGCCATGAAATCTGAGATGGGATCCATGTATGAGAACAAAGTGTGGACTTTGGTTGACTTGCCCGTTGATCGGTAAGCAATTGAGAATAAATGGATCTTCAAGAAGAAGACTGACGCTGACGGTAATGTTACTGTCTACAAAGCTCGACTTGTTGCAAAAGGTTTTCGACAAGTTTAAGGGATTGACTACGATGAGACCTTCTCACCCATAGCGATGCTTAAGTCTGTCCGAATCATGTTAGCAATTGCCGCATTTTATGATTATGAAATTTGGCAAATGGATGTCAAAACTGCATTCCTAAATGGATTTCTGGAAGAAGAGTTGTATATGATGCAACCAGAAGGTTTTGTCGATCCAAAGGGAGCTAACAAAGTGTGCAAGCTCCAGCGATCCATTTATGGACTGGTGCAAGCCTCTCGGAGTTGGAATAAACGCTTTGATAGTGTGATCAAAGCATTTGGTTTTGTACAGACTTTTGGGGAAGCCTCTATTTACAAGAAAGTGAGTGGGAGCTCTGTAGCATTTCTGATATTATATGTGGATGGCATATTATTGATTGGAAATGATATAGAATTTTTGGATAGCATAAAGGGATACTTGAATAAGAGTTTTTCAATGAAAGACCTCGGTGAAGCTGCTTACATATTGGACATTAAGATCTATAGAGATAGATCAAGATGCTTAATTGGACTTTCACAATGCACATACCTTGACAAGGTTTTGAAGAAATTCAAAATGGATCAAGGAAAGAAAGGGTTCTTGTAAGTGCATCTAGTGCCACCCCTAGTTGGTTTTGGAGTATTGACGACAAACCTAGTTGAGGGACTAATGTGTTTGTGAGAATTGCAGGATAACACAGGTAGAAGTCGCTCATTGATTTGGTTTTACTACCAGAGATGACCCCTAAAAATGTATGAAGACATTGAAGTCAAAGGTGGTATATGAAGATATTCACATTGAAGACTATGACAAAAGAAGACACGATATGAAGCCTATGGAGCTCGAAGACTTAGATCTTTCGTAGTTCTTTTTCTTTTGTGTTGAGTCATAGGAACCACCGTACTGTTAAGTGGGGTCCAGGAGAACCAGTCAGAATGACTGAAGTGATGCCTAAACCAAAAACCTATGTCTTCGAGTGAAGACAATGAGAGCGAATCTTGTCCAGAGCCGGACAAGTCAGCTTTGCTTGTAGCCCAAGTAAAGTTGCCATGAGAGTTTGAAATCTGACCGTTGAGACACGTGTCAGTTCCTTTATGACCTAGGGTCATTTCGGACAAATCAGGTCGGGTTGCCAAGTGGCTATAAATAGCCCACCCCCTACAACCATAAACGGTGGGCTGCTCAGATTTCAGTGCATGGCTTTTGTCATTTGAGAGCAACCCACCTCGAAGCCTTTGAGAGAAAATTCCTAGCGAGGAGAAAGCCCTAACCACCCAGAGCCATAGTAAATTGAGCGTCACTTAAGTCTTCTTGTCTGAGTGATCTGAAGACTTATTACACTTGAGGACTGTGCATCCTCCAGACGGTTAGGCGTCGCGTTCTGAGCATCCAAGAGACATTGTGGATTGCCAGTGAACGAAGTCTGTGAAGGTTTGGGAGTCTACCTTGAAGACTTACTAGAGTGATTGGGCAAGGACTATGTGACCTTAGCTCAAGGAGAATACGGTGAGGACTTGGTGTCCTGAGCTGCGTGTTCAGGACTGGGTGTCCGGGACTGTGTGTCCTAAGGTTTAAATACCTAGCCGCTCCAACCAGACGTACAGTTGTCACAGCAACTGGAACTGGTCCAACACATCATTGTCTTCAACGAGTCATTGGTTTCATCTTCACTTCCTTTTACTTACTGATCACTCATTGTGAAGTCATTGTGTGTCTGTTTTATCTTTTGTCTTCACAACATGAGTGTATGATCTGTTTGGCTTCATAGTATCTTCCTACCTGATCCTTATTACACTACAACTATTTGTCACTGTGCTTTCACTCTGTTGATACTTGACCATGGCTTGCCTCGTGTAGTCTAACTTCCACTGCATAGTAATAGGCATATCTCTACTGTTTGTCTTCATAACTTCCACGTTTTGAAGACTTTCATAAAAATCGTCTATTCACCCCCCTTCTAGTCGATATAACGCACTTTCAATTGGTATCAGAGCAAGGTGCTCCCTTGTTCTGTGTGATTCGGTTTAACCACCTGGAGTTTTAGCTATGTCGACTGCAGGGATAATTAAAGTCTCCGCTGCATGCCCCATCTTAGATGGAACTGAATATCCCTACTGGAAGAATAAGATGCGTATGCATCTTGGAGCCATTGACGTCGACCTATGGTATGTCGTCGAGAACGGCGTTCCCAAGGCTGGAGAAGGTGTCACTGCTGCTGATGTCAAGAAATTCGTTCAACTGGACTCTACTGCCAAGAACATCATCTGTGGTCATCTGACCAAAGGACAGTATGGCCGTGTGAGTGCTTTGAAGACATCCAAGCTGGTCTGGGACTGGCTCTCCAAGGTCAATGAAGGCATCTCAACCCAGAGAGATCAAAGAATCAGTGTCCTTCGCAATCTCTTCAACCGCTTCAAGCGAAATGACAATGAGAATGTCCAGCACACATTTTACCGACTCACTGACATCACAAATGAGCTTCAAGCCCTTGGCGCCACTGAGATTACCAAACACGAAGTCGTCAAGACGCTGCTGAGATCACTTGATAGTTCGTTTGACATCCTGGCCCTGATGATCCAAGAACGTCCTGATTTCAAGACACTCGATCCGTCTGACATACTTGAGAGGCTCAATACACATGAGTTTCATCTTTCGGAGAAAAGAGATATCTACGGTCCAAACTATGGTCGAACTCGTGCCTTGAAGGCAAAAGCTGTCTCCTCATCTGAAGAAGAATCTGATAGTAGTTCTGATGATCCTGAAGACATTGGAAGGGAACTTGCTATGCTTGTCAAGAAGTTCCAAAAATTCACGAAGAAGAAAGGTTTCAGAAAGTCTTCCCGATCAAGTTCAAGGAATGATGAAGCTCCTGCTCATGACTACAAGAAGAAAACATGTCACAAGTGCAAGAAACTTGGCCACTTCATCTCTGAGTGTCCACAGTGGGACAATGAGAACAAAAAGAAGAAGAAGAGCAAGGAATATGACTCTGACGACAAGAAGATGAAGAAGAAATACTCAAAGTCTTCTTCCAAGTCTTCCTCAAAGTCTTCATCACACAAGAAGAGCTCATCTGGCAAGGCACATGCGTTTGTTGGCAAGGAAATGGATTCAGAGGAGGAGTCTTCTTCTGAGGAGGCGGAGGTGGAGTCTGAAGAGGAATCCGACTCAGGCGTCGCAAGTCTGGCTACAGCATATGTTGCCAAGTCCATCTTCAACACTGAAGACAATGACCTCATCACCGACACCGATGCAAATGACAAGGACTGCTCCGCTTCTACCTACTGCTTCATGGCACGCGGTGCCAAGGTAAACACACGCACTACTCACTATCAAACATCTAGTGACGATGACTCTGATTGTGTTTCAAAACCTAGCTACAAAACACTTGCTAAAATTGCAACTGAACAACAGAAAGCTATGGAACATATTCAAAAACTGTTAGACAGAAGCGATGATCTGTTGGGTGCTGAAATGACTCGATCTGAATCCTTAATTGAAGACATAAAAAATCTTCACGTTAAATATCAGGAACTTGAAAATCTTCATGAAACTCTCTCAACAACTCATGAAAAGCTTTCCTATGATTATCTTCAAAGGAAGCAAGATCTTGAGAAATTGAGAGCGGTTCATGAAGATCTTCAAACGGAAAACGAGTCACTTCGCGCCAAACAGATCAGTCCCGCTCAGGAAGGATTTGAACCACCATGTCTTAAATGCATTGAGCGTGATAATGCTACTTCTGTTGTTGAATGTTCTACTGCTACTGCTGTTGCAATATCTTCAACTGTTGATGCGGTAACTAACCCCTCTGTTGAGGATACCACCGCTATTGCTGATGAGAATGCTAGGTTGAAGACATTGCTTGAAACAGGGATGTACAAAAGTCTTCAAGGGCATCAGACACTATGTGATGTCCTCAAAAAGCAGATTCTGAACCGAAACCCTAGGAAAGAGGGTGTTGGGTTCGTAAGGAAAATGAATGCAGATGGCTCTTACTGGAAACCTGAGCAGTACCCCAAAACCATGTGGGTTGCTGCAAAGGAACCTTCAGCAGATCCATCCAATCTAACTGGCTTCACTTGTGCTAACCCCATTATCATTGATGAATCCTTTGATGCAAACTATATACTGTTTAAGAATCGGAATGGTGAAGTGTTTGCCAGGTACATTGGTACTAACTGCAGGAATGGACCGCCTATGAAGAAGATGTGTGTTCCGAAAAAGTGCCTGGAAAATCTTCCTGTGAATGTCTTCATGACACCTCACTTGAAGAAGACAAACCTCAGACCAAAGGCTTCATACGGTCCAAAGGCTTCATACAAACAGAGGACTCACCTGAGTCGCACTAACGCAAATGTTTTGCAGGGAGACCATACTCAGTCATATGAATATGAGAGCGGTTCATCAAACCGCTATGTTCATAAGACCAAGAACTATTCTGCTTATTCTTATGAGTACTATTGTCCACCCGCAAGACTGTTTGCTAAGGCTTCAAAGCCAAAATTCTCAGATGCTGCACTTAGACTTATTGCTTCTAAGCCACCCTTGAAGATGTGGGTGGTTAAGAAGGCTTAACTCTCTTTTGCAGGGAATGGTCTCCAGCAGAAAACCAAAATCGTCTGACGCTATTGCTGGGGACCTTAAACATCTTGTAGGGCGCAAGATCAAATGCCCAAATGGTCTTACTATGTACTTCATACCTGAATCGCTTGCTACTCTCCCTATTAGTCCTAACCTGGATCTAAGCTTTCATAACCCACTGGTTCGTCAAATGTTTTTGCTTCACAATGCTCTTGGTGAAGCCTATCCCCCTAACTGCACTGTAGGGTACGACACCAGCGTCTTCAGAATGGATTATTGATAGTGGGTGTACAAATCACATGACTGGCAAAAGAAGTCTTCTTATGGACTCAACCTTACGTCCATCCGACAAGAGTCACATCACATTTGCTGACACTGGTAAAAGTAAGGTATTGGGTCTAGGTAGAGTTGCAATCTCAAGGGATCAACATATGGATAAAGTCATGCTTGTTGAATCCCTTGGCTTCAACTTAATGTCTGTCTCAATGCTTTGTGATTTGAACATGATCATAATGTTTGGAAAATATCGTTGCCTTGTACTAATGGAATCTGACAAGTCTCTAGTGTTTGAAGGGTATCGAAAAGATGATCTGTACGTGGTAGATTTCTCAGCAGGGCCACAGCTTGTAGTATGTCTTCTAGCAAAGGCTTCAGAATGCTGGCTATGGCATCGGAGGCTTGGACATGCTGGCATGAGGAACCTCTACACCCTCGCAAAGAAGAAGCATGTCATAGGCATCGAGGGCGTCAAGTTCAAGAAAGACCATTTATGCGGTGCCTGTGAAGTAGGGAAAATGACGAGGGCCAAACATCCCTCGAAGACAATCATGACTACTACTCAACCCTTCGAACTGCTCCACATGGATCTTTTCGGTCCCACTCATTACTCAACTCTAACTACTACTACTTGCCTCTATGGCTTCGTTATTGTTGATGATTATTCTAGATATACTTGGGTGCACATAATCCTTTACAAGACTGAAGTGCAGGATGTCTTCAGACGCTTCGCCAATCGTGCTATGAACAATTTTGGCGCCAAGATAAAGCACATCAGAAGTGACAATGGCATTGAATTCAAGAACACTGGTCTTGATACATATCTTGATACCTTGGGCATCACACATGAATTCTCAGCCCCGTACACGCCACAGCAGAATGGCGTCGTCGAACGCAAGAATAGAACACTAATTGAGATGGCCAGAACGATGCTAGATGAATACAAGACTCCAAGAAAATTCTGGCCCGAAGCCATTGATACTGCATGTCATACAATCAATCGTGTTTATCTTCACAAGCTACTGAACAAGACATCCTATGAGCTCCTTACTGGCAAAAAGCCAAATGTCAGTTACTTCAGAGTATTTGGCACAAGGTGCTGGATCAAGGACCCACATCACACCTCAAAATTTGCACCAAAAGCACATGAGGGTTTTATGCTTGGATATGGAAAGGATTCGCACTCCTACAGAGTCTTCAATCTCTTTCATTACAAAGTGGTTGAAACAGTGGATGTGCGGTTCGATGAGACCAACGGATCACAAAGAGAGCAGCTACCAAGTGTGCTAGATGAAGTTCCATCCAGTGAATCAATCAAGCTAATGGGAACTGGAGAGATTATACCTTCTGAAGCTCATCCTGAAGAAGAACTTATCATTTCAGCACCTGATCAATATGAAGACATTGCTCAGCCTGAAGACATTCCTTCCAACAACGACAGTGAACAGCAAGAGCAAAGTCTTCGCCTTGTACATCCTCGCATTGCCAATGAAGTGCAGATTGAAAGAATAATTGATAGCATCAATGCACCTGGTCCACTCACTCGTTCAAGGGCAACTCAGCTAGCAAATTTCTGTGGGCACTTCGCATTCGTCTCAATATCAGAACCCAAGAAAGTTGAAGAAGCCTTCATGGAATCTGAATGGATTCAAGCTATGCAAGAAGAGCTTCAACAGTTTGAGCTGAATAATGTATGGGAACTGGTTAAGCGTCCTGATCCACGGAAGCACAACATAATAGGCACCAAATGGATATACCGCAACAAGCAAGATGAGCATGGTCAAGTTGTCAGAAACAAAGCTCGTCTCGTTGCTCAAGGATATACTCAAGTGGAAGGCATTGACTTTGATGAAACATTTGCTCCTGTGGCTAGGATTGAAGCCATACGCATACTGCTGGCCTATGCAAATCATCATAACATACTTCTATATCAAATGGATGTAAAGAGTGCCTTTCTCAATGGCAAGATTGAAGAAGAAGTGTATGTTGCACAACCGCCTGGCTTTGAAAATCCAAAACATCCTGACATGGTATACAAGCTCAACAAGGCACTGTATGGCCTCAAACAAGCCCATATGGCCTGGTATGACACACTCAAATACTTCCTGAAGAGCAAAGGCTTCATACCTGGTTCCCTAGATCCCACTCTTTTCACGAAGACATATGATGGTGAACTGTTTGTGTGCCAAATATATGTGGATGACATTATCTTCGGCTGCACCAATCAGAAGTACAATGAAGAGTTTGGATATATGATGCAAGAGCAATATCAGATGTCCATGATGGGGGAGCTGAAGTTCTTCCTTGGTCTTCAAATACGACAACAACGCAATGGCATCTTCATATCTCAAGAGAAGTATCTCAAAGATTGCCTGAAGAAATTCGGTATGCAAGACTGCAAAGGCTTCACAACACCCATGCCAGCCAAACATCATCTGGGTCCTGACGACAATGGTAAAGAGTTTGATCAAAAGGTATACCGCTCCATGATTGGTTCTTTACTTTATCTATGTGCATCTAGGCCAGATATTATGCTTAGTGTTTGTATGTGTGCTCGATTTCAAGCGGCACCAAAGGAGTCGCATCACTTAGCTGTGAAGCGAATTCTTCGATATTTGGCTCACACCCCAACTCTAGGATTATGGTATCCAAAGGGCTCAAAGTTTGCTTTGGTTGGATTCTCGGATGCTGATTATGCTGGTGACAAAGTTGATCGCAAGTCTACATCAGGCACATGTCACTTTCTGGGACGATCACTTGTATGTTGGTCTTCAAAGAAGCAGAACTGTGTATCTCTCTCCACTGCTGAATCTGAATACATTGCTGCTGGATCTTGCTGCGCTCAGCTTCTGTGGATGAAGCAAACACTCAAGGACTATGGCATTCATCTGAAGCAAGTGCCACTTTACTGCGACAACGAAAGCGCCATCAAGATTGCCAACAACCCAGTTCAGCACTCGAAGACAAAGCACATTGAAATTCGTCATCACTTTCTCAGAGATCATGTTGTGAAGGAAGACATTGATATCATACACGTCAACACTGAAGAGCAATTGGCAGATATCTTCACCAAGCCCTTGGATGAGAAGAGGTTTTGCAAGTTACGGTGTGAGCTAAATATCCTAGAATCCTCAAATGTCCTGTGATCAGGCACACATCCTAACCCTTATGCATATTGATGACTTAGATGTGCAACACACAAAGTAAAGTATATCTTCAATCAATGAAGACATACATTCTAAGTGTGAATACATTAATGTGGAATTTGACTTCGGAGCGCCACGATAATTGTGCGTCGTGTCTGGGTCTAATACTTCCTATACGGTGGGTAACGCCACCACCAAACGTTCTATTTTGAAGTGTTTCACTCATGGCGTTACCTTGCAATGTCTTCATATTTGGTTTGGCTTCAATCTCAACATGTCTTCATGATTATCTTCACTACGTTGATTATATAGATGTATATATATACTAGTGTTCGGTCCTCTACAGCATTCACTTATAGCTATGTCTTCTTGTTTGAATCTTTTGAACTAAGTGAATGTGATCGGACCCTAACCTCTCTATGCTCTCTATCTCAAAATTCTATCTCTCCAAGTCATATGCATTATATTGAAACTGTCGAATGTCTTCTCTGCGTCCTTGTCAGCAGAAGACACAGAGACAACATTTAAGTCCGTTTTCAACGCTCATTTATCCACATGAAATCCGGAGAAGTAGGAACGACCACCCGACAATCCAGGCGTGCGTGGGAGGTGGAACTGCCCCCAAAATACCGCATGATGGCCACGTATTACTCAAATGCGAATCGCCAGGGGCACCTGTGTAATAGCGCAGTGCCGCCCTTGTGCCTATAAATACACACTCACAGTGGTAACTATCTCTTCTTCCACCCTCGCACGAACCCTAGCGCCACCGCTAGCTCTCGACGACGCCGGCGATGAAGCGCTTCGCTGCCGCAACCTCTCCGACGCCGTCTTCACGCCGACCGCGGACATCGTCCTCTCCGCCGTCGCCGTAGGTCTCCTCCGTCACCAAGTTAGGGCACGGACGAGTGAACTGCTCGGCCTCATCTCTCGCTCCGTCTAGCAGTTCTCAGTGTGGTAAATAAAACTGCCTTTTTACAGCACCGTTGATCCTATTGATCTGTCACTTTCTACCACAAGAAGTTTCTGTTCACACAAGCTAGATCTCTCTCAAACTGCATCTCATAACATGCCTAGTATATTCACGTGTGCTTCTTCTCTATGAGTGAATGTCTTCGCACGATGAGGTCTATGTCTTCTAAATTGATTTATCTTCAAAATCTTCTGAGAATGCATATGACCTCTTCCCCTTCCCTCGCACCTTAATGCTGTCACAGGTACATGTCCGTGGGAGAATCCTTTGGTTCTCATAGTCTGCATTCATTTGCAGAATTCTTACAGCATCACATAAATTCTCCTGAAGCCAGTTCCTGTTGGTCCAGCAAGAGAAAGACTTTGAAGCCTTTGAACGTCTTGAAGCCTTTCAAGTTAAAGTTTATGGCTTCAGAGAAAGCAGCAAGGAAGGGGGGCAGAAAACATCGTGCCGGAACATCCAAAGATCTGCCTGATGAACTCGCAGAAATGTATAAGACAGATCCTGAAGAGGATTATGGTTAGCGCAAGACCCGAATCCAATGGATTCGACGCTATTGGGCAGAACAATGGTTCAAGTACCGCTTCACAACCCAAGAGTATGCTGAGAAAAGCGCCATCAAAAGACCATGGGGAGACATCTTATACAAGAATCTCCAACCCAAGTCCAGAGATGAAGCTATTGCCCAAAGCTTCTATCCATGCATGGTTCGTGGGCCACAGCCTGATGATGCACATCCGTCGTCACTACTCTGGTGTCGTGACGACAATCTGTTCAAGCGCAACTTTCAGTTTTCCCAAAACTCAGCGAAGCAGAACAAGAAGAAATTTGGGTTAGACTTCAACCCTGGTCCCTCAGCACCAAGGGCAGATGGCACACGAGAAGCAGAACCCGATGTCATCGGTCCGTATGCCAACCTTGAAGGCCTCATCACCTACATCTTGGTTTAAGGGACTGCAGTGAATGAGCCTGCAGCTGACACTGAGTCTGATGAAGCGCCTGCAGTGCCTGCAGTGCCGAAGCCAAAGCAGTTGAAGAAGCCAAAAGCTTCAAAGCCAGCCCCTTCACCAAAAATCTCAAAGGCAAAGCCATTGGTGACTGCACCTCCTGAAGACAGTGTGCAGTCTGAAGACTTATCACGCGTCTTAAGGCACCAGAAGGCCAAGATGCCTCTGTCTCACATTGGCAAAGAGCTCACAGCTGCTGCCATCCTGCGCAGTGAAGCCATTGATCTGTCAAGTGATGAAGATCTTGGAGATGACGCTCTTGAGCAACTCACCAAGAGCAAAGAAGAAGCAGAAATCTTCAACAATATGCCTCTCTTTGATGTCGCCATCATCCACAACTTCATTGACGAGTGGTTTGCCACACCAAACATCAGCTTTGAAGATCTATAGCTGCCCGATGGCCTCAGCGTCGCCTTCCAAGGCGCTATTGCTTCAGAACTTGCTATTGCCCAGCGCATTGTTGAACTGAAGCAGAAAATTGATCATGAAAAGGCTCAGTTCAAGAAGCATATGGCCAAGCTCAGCGTGCAAGAAGTGAAGAGCTTCAAGATCATGTTGCATGAGCTAAAGGAAAACTTTCTGAAGAAGCGTGCAGAAGCTCAGGGTTCACGTGAGCAGATGAAGACTCTGGCTGACAGATGTGTGCAAGCCTACAATGAGGTTGAGAAGCGCAAGACACTTGGGCGTCCTGGCATCGACCCCAAGATGGCCGCAAAGAAAAAGAAGAAGACTGTTCCAGCTGAACCAGAGGCACCAAGGTAGGAAGCAGTTCCGCTTGTCTTCCCAACTGCAACGACTGGCTCGAAGCCAAAGAGCCGGTCAACAGCTTCAGAGCTCAAGAAGACAAGAACTGCTGAGGCTGAAGCCAGGAAGAGGAAAAGCTCTGAAGCCTCTCCTACCTCCCCCAGCAAGAAAAAGAGAACGTGCTTGTGACCGACCCTCCAGCTAGTCAAGCGGAGGATGAAAATCTTGAGGCTGCCACAACCAACAACGAAGCTAATGTAGAGCCCTCCCCAGCAAAAGCTTCAGAAGACAGCGAAGCCACTAAACCCACCACTTCTGTTCCTGAGTCTGCTGCCGGTCCCCAATTCAACTATCATGTTGAGCACATGCCTAGGTTCAGAAGCCAATCTCAAGAATGCCAAGGTTCCCAGGTCCTGCATCAGCACCTGGTTCCTTCAACATCAATAGCTTCAGGGCAGATAATACTTTCTTCAATAGCTCCAAGAACCCCTATTCAAGGGAAAGGATTTCATCAGATAGGTTCTGGAGCTATCCTCAGCGCAGCTACTACTCTTGCATACTGTACAACTAAGGTTGCATTTTCCCACACAAGCGCCTTGATGTTGAAGCTATTGCTGGTCTGCCCTGTCTAGAGGAAGCATTGGATTGCTTCAAACAAGTGGGTCTGCTACAGTTTGTTACTGATGAAGAGCATTGGAACGAAGAGCTCCTGAAACAATTCTATGCCACACTGCACATCAAAGGATACAACAGAGATCCGAAGACTTGGGTCCTGGAGTGGAGGACCGGCAATGTTCATCACGAAGCCAATGCATTTGATATCATTGAGCTCACTGGCCTGCCCACTCCAGGCGAATTCTTCGAGCAAGGCTGTCGGCTACACACTGAAGCTATTGAGAGCATATTTCAGAGGCCTGGACCGAATATGAGTCAGATGCTCTCCATGATGAAGCCATTGCCCCACGATGCTCCTTATCCCACAGAGTTCTTCGTTGAAGACCTTGAGTACCTGCCCAGGACCATCTATCACATCATCCGGCGGACTCTCTAGCCCATTAAAGGACACTTTCCAAATGCCAAGATCGAGGGTGCAATGAAGACTCTGATATTCTGTATCCTTCATGGCAAATGCTTCAACGCACAGGATTTCTTCATACGCCAACTAGCTGCATCAGGCTCAGATCTATTTGGTTTAAAGTTCTATGCTCCTTGGGTAATGAGGCTGATCAAACTTCACTCTGCCATCTCGTATCAGCCCTCAGCCCGCAACCATCGGATCTTCTTGCCTGATGTGGATACCTCTGCTGAAGCCATCTATCCTGAACCTGCCAAGCAACCTCTGAGTCTTCAGAATGCAGAACACCAGAGCTTCACTCAAAACGTTGAAGGTGTTGAAGCCATCTCCAGGGTGTATCCTTTGGCTGGCACTACACGTGCACCACACCCTTCTTCAACTGAAGCCACTGACAGTGCCACTGCTTCAAGACCCAAGAAGCGCACTCGTGTTCTCAATGACCGAGAGCTTCTTGTGGCCCTTCATCAAAAGCAGGATAGGCATCATGACTGGTTGAAGAGACAGATGAAAAGCCTCTTGGTGGATGTAAATCGCATCCGAAATCTTGCCACCAAGAACGCTTTCGTTGCCCATGAAACCTGTCGCCGCACATGGAAAGGGCTAACGATGATGCTTTCTGAAGCTGATCTTCAAGAGGATGGCTTCACTCAGAGATTCAAGTTTGACTCCACACCTCCTCGAAGAGTTGTGCTGCCTGGGACTCCATCTCTTGAAGACTCTGAGTTTTCTTCCTCTGCTGCCACTGTCACTGCCAGAATCATTGAGGAAGAAGACGATGCTACTTCACCACCATCTGCTTCAGCACCTCCAAGATCTTCTGCACCGCCAAACAACATCAACAACCCTGCTACTTCATCTACTCCTCATGGGAACGAATAGAGGCTCTATGTCTTCAAACCTTTTTGGTCATTACTGACAAAAGGGGGAGAAGCATATGAGATTGATAGTCTTCAAGCGGGTTCATATGGGCGGGTGCCTTATATTTTGCTTCGTGCTTACAACTCTCGTTTTTGCTACATTTGGTTCTTATGAGTTGTAACACTTAAACCAGATGGTCGTCTGCTACTTGTTTGCCACCCTGTTTTGCGAAGATAAATTCCGCATGTGCGACGATAAATTCCGCACTTATCTCATTCTGCAGACATCCATTTTCCATTATGCATGTCATTATCTTCATATACTTTCACATGCATAGTGGATTGTCATCATAAGCTGAAGTGGATCTCCACAAGTACAACCTGCCATGTGCATTTGCATTCCAAAAGCAAATTAACTTATATGCACATCTTCAGGGGGAGCCCTTGCAACTTATGAAGACAATTCCTTATCCTTTACAATTTCACAGACTATATTCCCCGTTGAAAACTTCAACTAGTTTGTCATCAATCACCAAAAAGGGGGAGATTGTAAGTGCATCTAGTGCCACCCCTAGTTGGTTTTGGAGTATTGACGACAAACCTAGTTGAGGGACTAATGTGTTTGTGAGAATTGCAGGATAACACAGGTAGAAGTCCCTCATTGATTCAGTTTTACTACCTAAAAATGTATGAAGACATTGAAGTCAAAGGTGGTATATGAAGATATTCACATTGAAGACTATGACAAAAGAAGACACGATATGAAGCCTATGGAGCTCGAAGACTTAGATCTTTCGTAGTTCTTTTTCTTTTGTGTTGAGTCATAGGAACCACCGTACTGTTAAGTGGGGTCCAGGAGAACCAGTCAGAATGACTGAAGTGATGCCTAAACCAAAAACCTATGTCTTCGAGTGAAGACAATGAGAGCGAATCTTGTCCAGAGCCGGACAAGTCAGCTTTGCTTGTAGCCCAAGTAAAGTTGCCATGAGAGTTTAAAATCTGACCGTTGAGACACGTGTCAGTTCCTTAGTGACCCAGGGTCATTTCGGACAAATCAGGTCGGGTTGCCAAGTGGCTATAAATAGCCCACCCCCTACAACCATAAACGGTGGGCTGCTTAGATTTCAGTGCACGGCTTTTGTCATTTGAGAGCAACCCACCTCGAAGCCTTTGAGAGAAAATTCCTAGCGAGGAGAAAGCCCTAACCACCTAGAGCCAGAGTAAATTGGGCATCACTTAAGTCTTCTTGTCTGAGTGATCTAAAGACTTATTACACTTGAGGACTGTGCATCCTCCAGACGGTTAGGCGTCGCGTTCTGAGCATCCAAGATACATTGTGGATTGCCAGTGAACGAAGTCTGTGAAGGTTTGGGAGTCTACCTTGAAGACTTACCAGAGTGATTGGGAGAGGACTATGTGACCTTAGCTCAAGGAGAATACGGTGAGGACTTGGTGTCCTGAGCTGCGTGTTCAGGACTGGGTGTCCGGGACTGTGTGTCCTAAGGTTTAAATACCTAGCCGCTCCAACCAGACGTACAGTTGTCACAGCAACTGGAACTGGTCCAACACATCATTGTCTTCAACGAGTCACTGGTTTCATCTTCACTTCCTTTTACTTACTGATCACTCATTGTGAAGTCATTGCGTGTCTGTTTTATCTTTTGTCTTCACAACGTGAGTGTATGATCTGTTTGGCTTCATAGTATCTTCCTACCTGATCCTTATTACACTACAGCTATTTGTCACTGTGCTTTCACTCTGTTGATACTTGACCATGGCTTGCCTCGTGTAGTCTAACTTCCGCTGCATAGTAATAGGCATATCTCTACTGTTTGTCTTCATAACTTCCACATTTTGAAGACTTTCATAAAAATCGCCTATTCACCCCCCTCTAGTCGATATAACGCACTTTCAGTTCTTGCCTGTGTTACAAGGTGTGAAGTTGAGTAAGACTCAATGTCCGACCACCGCAGAAGATAGAGAGAAAATGAAAGATGTTCCCTATGCTTCAGCCATATGCTCTATCATGTATGCAATGCTGTGTACCAGACCTGATGTGTGCCTTGCTATAAGTCTAGCAGGGAGGTACCAAAGTAATCCAATAGTGGATCACTGGACAACGCGTCAAGAACATCCTAAAATACCCGAAAAGGACTAAGGATATGTTTCTCGTATATGGAGGTGACAAAGAGCTCATCGTAAATGGTTACGTTGATGCAAGCTTTGACACTGATCCGGACGATTCTAAATCGCAAACCGGATACTTGTTTTAACTGAACGGTGGAGCTGTCAGTTGGTGCAGTTCTAAATAAAGCGTCGTGGCGGGATCTACGTGTGAAGCGTAGTACATAGCTGCTTCGGAAGCAGCAGATGAAGGAGTCCGGATGAAGGAGTACATATCCGATCTAGGTGTCATACCTAGTGCATCGGGTCCAATGAAAATCTTTTGTGACAATACTGGTGCAATTGCCTTGGCGAAGAAATCCAGATTTCACAAGAGAACCAAACACATCAAGAGACGCTTCAATTCCATTCGGGATTTAGTCCAAGTGGGAGACAAAGAAATTTGTAAGATACATACGGATCTGAATGTTGCAGACCCGCTGACTAAGCCTCTTCCACGAGCAAAACATGATTAGCACCAAGGCTCCATGGGTGTTAGAATCATTACTGTGTAATCTAGATTACTGACTCTAGTGCAAGTGGGAGACTGAAGGAAATATGCCCTACAGGCAATAATAAAGTTATTATTTATTTCCTTATATCATGATAAATGTTTATTATTCATGCTAGAATTGTATTAACTGGAAACATAATACATGTGTGAATACATAGACAAAAACAGAGAGTCACTAGTATGCCTCTACTTGACTAGCTCGTTAATCAAAGATGGTTATATTTCCTAACCATAGACATGAGTTGTCATTTGATTAACGGGATCACATCATTAGGAGAATGATGTGATTGACTTGACCCATTCCGTTAGCTTAGCACTTGATCGTTTAGTTTGTTGCTATTGCTTTCTTCATAACTTATACATGTTCCTATGACTATGAGATTATGCAACTCTCGTTTACCGGAGGAACACTTTGTGTGCTACCAAACGTCACAACGTAACTGGGTGATTATAAAGGTGCTCTACAGGTGTCTCCGAAGGCACTTGTTGGGTTGGCGTATTTCGAGATTAGGATTTGTCACTCCGATTGTCGGAGAGGTATCTCTGGGCCCTCTCGGTAATGCACATCACTCAAGCCTTGCAAGCATTGCAACTAATAAGATAGTTGCAGGATGATGTATTACGGAACGAGTAAAGAGACTTGCCGGTAACGAGATTGAACTAGGTATTGAGATACCGACGATCGAATCTCGGGCAAGTAACATACCGATGACAAAGGGAACAACGTATGTTGTTATGCGGTCTGACCGATAAAGATTTTCGTAGAATATGTAGGAGACAATATGAGCATCCAGGTTCCG
This sequence comes from Triticum dicoccoides, assembly GCF_002162155.2. Taxonomy (NCBI): domain Eukaryota; kingdom Viridiplantae; phylum Streptophyta; class Magnoliopsida; order Poales; family Poaceae; genus Triticum; species Triticum dicoccoides. Next base: position 629,468,054 of record NC_041390.1, on the reverse strand, counting down.
CTATTGGTTATTGACTGGAGACGTGTCTCGGTCATGTCTACATAGTTCTCGAACCCGTAGGGTCCGCACGCTTAAAGTTCGGTGACGATCGTAGTTAGGGTTTTTGTGTTTTGATGTACCGAAGGTTGTTCGGAGTCCCGGATGTGATCACGGACATGACGAGGAGTCTCGAAATGGTCGAGACATAAAGATTGATATATTGGAAGCCTATATTTGGATATCGGAAACGTTCCAGGTGAAATCGGGATTTTACCGGAGTACCAGGGGGTTACCGGAACCCCCCCCCCCCGGGGGTTATTGGGCCTACATGGGCCATAAGGGAGAAGAGGAGGGCCGGCCAGGGCAGGCCGCGCGCCCCCTCCCCCCTAGTCCGAATAGGACAAGGAAGGGGGGCGGCGCCCCCCTTTCCTCTTTCTCCCTTCCTCCTTCCTTTTCCAACAAGGCAAGAGGGGGGAGTCCTACTCCCGGTTGGAGTAGGACTCCTCCAGGCGCACCCATTGGGCCGGCCGCACCCCCCCCCTCTCCCTCCTTTATATACTGAGGCAAGGGGGCACCCCATGACACACAAGTTGATCCTCGTGATCGTTCCTTAGCCGTGTGCGGTGCCCCCTTCCACCATATTCCACCTTGGTCATATCGTAGCGGTGCTTAGGCGAAGCCCTGCGTTGGTAGAACATCATCACCGTCATCACGCCGTCGTGCTGACGAAACTCTCCCTCAACGTTTTGCTGGATCGGAACTCGAGGGACGTCACCGAGTTGAACGTGTGCAGAACTCGAAGGTACCGTACGTTCGGTACTTGGATCGGTCGGATCGGGAAGATGTACGACTACTTCCTCTACGTTGTGTCAACACTTCCGTTGCCGGTCTACGAGGGTACGTAGACAACACTCTCCCCTCTCGTTGCTATGCATCACCATGATCTTGCGTGTGCGTAGGAATTTTTTTGAAATTACTACGTTCCCCAACATGTTTCTGGATGTTTAGTGGTGGAGAAGTGCACCATGTAACATATTACTCACTACGTACACAGAAATCTCAGTAATTCCCTTTGTAAGACAAAGACTATACAGCGGCTGTTCAAACAACTGCATGGGATTAGATCCTGAAGTGGCAGCGTGACTAGGGCCTAGTTAGCATCCAACATACAACTTTGCTGGTAGTACAATTCTTATAACCTAGAGAGATGATGTAACTTGTACTGGGTTTAATTCTTGAAGCCTACAACAGAAGACTCTCCGGTAATATCCAACAGAACACAATCACTGGGCTCATTAAACAAGAGAGAAAGTGTGTCTATCCAGCATCATCCAGGACACTGAAATACTCAGGCTTCTACCCAAGCATCCGGACAGTAGCACTGCAAATGATTTGGAAAGTTAGAATCTACTGTGATAGCAAGCATATATTACAGTGCCAAAAACTATAAGCATAGCAGGTAGTTGAGAAAATGGCAAGACTTTATAAGATGTTCTGTTCAAGAAATTAAAGGGTGGTTACTAGCTAGTAAGTACTTCAAACTTATATATAAATGTCAAATCTAAAGAAGAAGAAGAAGAAGAAGTAACGTACGGATCCTTTGTTCACAACCGAACTGCGGTATCTTCGAAGATTAGATTAAGTTGTTTGTTTGGATGTGCGCCAACTACTCTCTCCAGCAAAGCCTTTACGATGTCAGTAGTGCTTCTCGTGATACCCGAGCAATTTAACACACATTTGAAAGTAATGAGGCTGGAGAGGTTTGTAATCCCGAAACAAAAGGCACCAGACCTGCGCAGAGACTCATTGTCACAGCCGAGAAAAACAATCACCAGTTTTTCTAGCTTGGGCATACATCTTACTACAAACATGAGATCCATCCCATCTCCCTGTGCCCAATAAGTAAACACTTTCAGGCGTCGGAACCCAACTTCACAAGTGACTGTCAGCCTTTTATCTTCACAGGAAGATTGGTATTCCTTTCCTTCGAGACCTAGAGAGAGCAGCTCAGGTAAGGCTCCAAGGATGCACAAATCTTCATGCTTGATTCTCTTCACTTGCAAGCATAACTTCTGTAGGTTGACGAGCGATCCTACCCAATCTGGAACCTTTGGGAAGACAAAACCCGTGGTCGTAAGTTTCTGGAGGTTCAGCGGTGGAGAAGTGCACCATGTATTCAGTAAGAAGTTGTCACTCAGCTTGTCACTCAGCATAGTTATAGTTAGAGAACAAATGTTTCGTGTGCAAAGGTTACGGAGAGAAGAAGCAATAACTTCCTTGTGCTCTTGGGAGACATACATATGATAAAAGTGTAGCTTCCTCAAATTCTTTAGCCGCCCAAGCTCTTGAAGAAAGTTATATGATTGCAGGTACCTGCTGCCAATATCTTCGATCCTGGTCACCTAGCTAGCAATATTTGTGTCCCTGTTTATGTCAACATCTCTGTCAAATATTTGCATTGTGCCAAATATTTGCAAATAGCAGGCTAGCAAGCACATACAAATGATGATTAACAATCTTAACTACACATGCATAAGCAAGGGAGAACACATAGCATGTTTGCGGATTTGGGGTCGTCGGTATTATACTTGCTCTAAATTGACTCAAAATTTTGTATCGCAGGTGATGGTGCTGCTACTCCTCCTTGCAGCTTCCTGCTCGTTGACTGTGTCTGACTTGTGAGGCGCTCGCTGGGGCTGTGCCACGTCTGTTGGCAGTGGCCTAGCCAGGATTTTTGGTCAGGGTGATATAACCCCATGTGCCACTAACAGCATTGTTACTAAGGCTAGCCAGGAAACAAAGAAGAAGTATGTTGTGCCCGCATTACGTCAGCAAGTCAATATGGCGAAGGAGTCGGACCGTCCAACACAGGGTCAACGATAAGAAAAATATGTTCAGAAAATAAGCTACAAGACTCCTGCATTACGTAGTAAGATTGCAGCGGATGAAGGGCGTGGAGGTTATACACAGCTCGGCTACGTCGTCAGGAAACATAAAGAACATGTGTGTACCTTTGACATGGCAAAGGACATGTACATTGATTTTAACCGGAAGCAGTCCAGCGTACATGGTAAAAACACCTACACGTACAAGTCTTTTGTTAGGAAAGCTAATGGCCTGCGTGCCTAATTGCCGTGCTAATTGGCCGGTTGTTAATTAGATCAGAATAAAGATTCGGTTAGAATATTTGGAGGAGTACTAGTCCGGTTAGCTTTTAACCGGTCAACGTATTATATATGCTCGAGGGGTC
>NC_041390.1:629454646-629464464 GCF_002162155.2 Triticum dicoccoides | reverse complement strand
TATTTTGGTTCTGGAACAGAGGAAAAGCAAGTCGGGAATTAAAGAACGCACATGGAGAAAAAAAATTCGAGTGAAGTGCATCAAAGGTCCTCAAACTATTTAAAAGGTGTTACGTAGGTTCTCGAACTATGAAAAGGGTCATTCAGGTCCTCAAAGTGCAATATATATGCGTGTCATCCAAGTCCTAGAACTATTTTAGAGGTGTCATGTAGGTCCTTAAACTATTTCAAATGTGTCACATACGTACACACTTATTGCACTTCAAGAATTTTTGAGGACCTGGATGACACTTTTCATAGTTCGAGGACCTATGTGACACCTTCAAAATAGTTCGAGGACCTAGGGTGCAATTCACTCTTCTTGAACAGTACAGCTCGTAAGGTCTTGCCATTTTCTCAACTACCTGTTATGCTTATATATTTTTGCACTGTAATATATGCTTGCTAACACGGTAGAATCTAACTTTGCTAATCACTTGAAGTGCTACTCTCCGGATGCTTCGGTAGCAAACTGAGTATTTAAGTGTCCTGGATGATGCCGAAGATGCTGCTGCACTTCATGATCGTGTTCTGTTGGATATTACCGGAGAGTTGTTGGCTTCAAGAATTAAACCCGGTACAAGTTACATCATAGTATCTCTGTAAGTTATAAGAATTGTACCAGCAAAGCTACATGTTGGATGCTAACTAGGCCCTAGGCACGCTGCCACTTCAGGTACTAATCCCATGCAGTTGTTTCAACGGCCGCTGTATAGTCTTTCTTTGCCTTACAAAGGAAATTATTGAGATGTCTGTCTACGTCAGTGAGTAAGATGATACAGATTGATGTCCTCCGGCATCTTCTTGTGTGGCAACCTGCCAGAGGTTACAGAACTTTACGGTATTCAAGCACATGTGCTGACGTGTTGTCTATGGAGTCATATCCATTTTGTTTTGGTGTAATCGTTTGCTGAGTAGCTCCGTCACGACCACAATAATGTGCTTCAGACTTATTTATGTATCATCTTGTATGGTCTTTATGAATAATTAACAATATGGCTGCATGTATCGTCCAGATGCAGAGGCCGGGGATACATCCTCCTTTTCTAAAAAAAATGACCACAATAATGTGCACTTTGCGAACTGCCTGTAATCAGCTACAATAGATGTTTGTTCAGTTAGTTCTCGAAATATTCGAAACAAACTCAACAAAGCAAGCTTTTGTGCCACTGTTAGAGTTGGACCATAATAATCCAAGTTGTCAGAAATGATCAATTTGCTATATGTTTCTAGTTTTTGCATTGGTTGCTGTTTCTCCTAGAGATCCTTGCTGACGTTTTGGAGACTCCATATCATTTGGCTAGAGATGTACCGTTGAGTTGACGATGCGTCGTGGCTTGATTGAGGTACTAACTGATGGTGCGAAGCGATTTCATGGAGTCTGCAATCTCAAAAGTTTGTTGTTGTTTTGGAGATTGATATGTTGGTAGCTGAGATGCAAGGATTGCTGCTTCTTTTAAACAAATTGGCTACTGCCATTGCCAGAAAGCTAATGAACATGCAAACTGTGTAAGCTCAGACCCTCACAGTCTCTCTCGCTCTCTATTTTCGGTGGACACACTTCAGAGTTTCAGAGTTTCAGACAAGAAACAGAGTAACTGAAAACAGAGTTATTTCAGACAAGAAATAGAGTAACTGAAAACAGAGGAGACACTGGTACAACAAATGCCTGAACATTTGTACTACAAGATTCAGTTGCCAACACAACCGACTTAAACACTGAACCGTCACACCAAACACATTCTGTCACGTGTGCAAGTTGCACGCCGCTGCACTTGTTCAATTCAATGACACAACAACATGTTTAACTCTAACAAACTGTCATGGAGCTCTCTCTCTCCATACACATTTGTTATTTTCCTTCTTCCGGTGATACATCTTATCTTCCTGATGCTTGAATGGAGATGCTCTCTGTTTCCAGGATGAAAATGACGCCGACGGATCTGGGCTACCAGCTGTCCTCGAAGATCGCATCCTGAACACTGTGAATGCTTTGCAGATGCTTCTGTAGCAGCAACGTCTTGTTGAATGGGCTCAAGAGATGTTGCTGCACTGCATGACGGTATTGGACATGCATAACCGGGTTTTCTGTTGTTTGCATCAGTACAAGCCAAAAACCAAGAACTTCACCAACAGGGGAGTTGCTGCTGATCCTCTTATCGGTTCTCAAGTTAACTCTTGTAAGAGTTTTCAGCTACATACTTCCTCAACAAGCATATTATCTCTTTTTTTGTTTGAAGATGTAGCACATCAAGCTGTCCACGCTTACAAATATTTACCTCTGATCCAGAATTGTTATTTTTTGGTCTCCCACCACACTGTCTCCCGCTCCCCCGTTCCTAGCCACAGCCCCCGTGCCTAGCCGCGCCGGTAGCCACTCCGGCCTCGGCGACCACCCATAGCCCCTCGCCGGCTGCCTCCCCGGCCCCGGCTCCCCTTCCTGATGGACATCTCCCCTCCTCCCCCCGGCGGACAGCACCCGGTGCCGTGCTGGCTGGCTTCCAGCCCCTCCTCCGCCGGATCTGGCTCGGTGGCGTGCTCCTACCGCGATGCCGTCCTCGCCTCCCCCACCCCTCCCGCTCGCGACCTGCAGGCCGGCCTCACTCCGCTTCTCCGGCCTGGACCGCGGTCAGAGGTCCACCGTGTCACCCCGCCGCCGGAAGAGTCGTGGCAGGTGGCCTGGGACCACCGCAGGAAACGCCCGCGCCAACCTTGTCCATGGCCGCGCCGCCCCGATGCGCCCTCGCGTCCCCGTTCCCCAGCCGCGACTAGCGGCGGGTGCCCCCGCTGTCTCTCCCCCGGCCACCCGCTCGTGGACTGCCGCAAGGACATCCGATGCCGGCGATGCAGGTTCTTCGGCCACAAGGCGCGTGCTTGCACCGTGCCTCGCGCCTCCCTCCCCGCCCCGGGTCCGGCCAAGCGGCCACGCGCGGCGCCCCCCTCCCGGTGCCCTGCGCCAACGGTTCCGGCCTCCCCGTGTCCTCCGGGGCAGGCCTCACTGACCCCGTCGCTGGCCCCCTCCCCGCGCTCCTCATCGACGTCCTCGGCCGCGGCTCCGCCACCATGGCCATCTCCCTCGCCCTCGCCTGCGGCGCCACCCCCGCGGCCCTCATCGTCGTCGTCCTCTGCTGCGGCGTCCTCCTCCTCGGGCACCCCCATCGTGATGTCCGGCCACCCCTCCCTCCGTCCCGCCACCGCAGCGTGCTTCCTCCAGCGCTCCGACGAGATCGACGCCGCCAAGATCGCGCTCCAGCGCGCCCTGATCGCCACGGTTGTCGGCCACCGCACTAACGTCTCCTGCACTGATGTCACGGGTCTGGTCAGTGGGCGCTTAGACATCCCCGCTAATGAGTTCTCAGTCCACCGACGCGACCCGGCGCAGTTCTTGATCCGGTTCAGGAACATGGAGGACCGCGCCCGGGTGGCTGCCGGCATCGCTCGTGGACCGCGGTTCCGCCTTCTCATGCATCCTTGGTGCCGCCTATCCGGCGCCCAGGAGATCTCTCTACGGTTCAAGGTCGACTTGGAGATCTGTGGCATTCCTGAGCACGGTTGGCACCGCTCGTCCGCAGTGACCCTGCTCGCGCCGTTCTGCAAGGTGGACGAGCTTGCCCCCGAGACCAGCAGCGGTGCCGACATATCTGTGTTCCGGCTTTCGGCATGGACTCCCAACCCAGACACGATTCCCCGGTCCTCTGATCTCTACCTCCCGGAGCAGGACGCGGTGCTCTCCGACGCCAACCCCGACGTCATCGAGCGCTTCGCGCTGGGGGTCCTGCGTTATCCAGTGACCATCCACGTGACACGCTCCATGGATTTTCGCCTACCTGCTCCGGCACTGCCGCCGCCGCCCCCCTCTGACGACGGCAACCCCTTCGACGGGCCTCCATCGCCGTCGTGCCCCGCTGCCTGGCCGCGCCACTATGACTTTCCACATCGTTCCGTAAACTCTGGTGATGCGCGCCGGCACCCCCTGGCCCCGGCAACTCCGGCGCCGGTCCGCGTTCTCGTTGGCGGCACCATCGTCCACCCCCACCGGCAAACTGGCATGGGATCCTGGGGGCCCACCCGCTGCACGATGCCACACCTCCCCGGGCCCATGCAAAAAGCCGCCTTGACCACCGATCCGATGGTGCAACCCGGTCTCCCGCCCCAGCTGGGCCCACGCGGCCCGCTCCCGCGCCACTGCTGCTGACCTTCTGGACCCACCAAGACTCTGATGGTTATCTATCCCCTGGCCGCACGGCTCGCAAGGCTTCCTTGGACCCACCCCCGCTCCAGGACAAGGTGGATGGCGGTCTGGGCCACGCTTCCCCGACCAACGGGCGGTCAGCGGATCAGGAGGGTGCGATCTCCCCTTCCCCTAATTCACTGCATGCGGAAACAGATCCTGAGGTAGCCTCCAGCACAATGGCCCCGCCCTCCCCCCGGGTGTCGCAACAGATTGGGACGGATCCCGAGGCCTCCCTATCGCCAGCCCCATCACCCCCCGCGACTTGCACGCGCTCCACCAGCCAGTTGTCGGCTGCGGCCACCCCATTCCTACCAAGTGGCGGGACCCAGCTGGCCCCAGCCTTGCTGGACCATGCAAGCACCGCTTCGACTACCCCTGACAGCTGCGTTCCGCAAGATTTCATCTTGGGGATCCAACGCCGCGACACACCGGTTCTTCCCACCCCGGGCCCCAAGAGAAGGAGGAAGGAGCTCCTGCCCAACTTCACCCCAAGGAGGAGCATCGGATCGCTAAGAATGACCGTGGATTGAACTCTGAAGCTAAGGCCAAGAGGGTGCTGCTGCTTCGGCTTGGCCTTGTACGTGACGGCGAGCCCATCTCCGCTGCTGCCATGGAACGCTACAACCAGCTATTTGAGCAGCCCCTTGCGGAGGACGTCGTCCAGGCCTTCGCGGATTACTATGGTTGGCACATCCCCGCCGGCACCCTGGCTGCCTGCGACCCCCCTCGACGGCGGCGTGAGGCATTGCCGCGAACTAGCTCCGTTCTGCCTCTACCTAGGGACCCCCCTCCTCTTCCTATGGATTGTAATCCTAAGATTGTGTTTTGGAATGTCCGCGTTCTAAACTACAGGGCCAAACGTAATGATGTTCGCTCCGTTATCACTTCGATCTCCCCCACCATCGTGTGTCTCCAAGAGACCAAGCTCGATACGGTCTCCCTATCACTTGTCCTCGAGACCCTTGGCCCTTGCTTCGCTGATTTCTTCTCCCTACCGGCTACTGGCACCGTGGCGGCATCATTCTAGCTTGGAACCGCAACGAGCTCTCCATTTCTAGCCCGTACATTGGGCAACACCACGTCACCGCCCTTGTTTCTACCACCACCGGAGTGCACCCTTGGTGGATCTCCGACGTTTATGGGCCGCGTGAGGATGACGACAAGATTGCATTCCTCCAAGATTTACAGGAGACCCGTGAGACTTGTGCCGGCCCCTGGCTTCTTGGAGGTGACTTCAACCTTGTCTCTTCAGCTGAAGATAAGAACAATGGGCGCATCAATAGACGCACCTCAAGTCGCTTCCACCGATTCATCGCGGACATGGAGCTTCGGGACGTCTACATGCATGGCCGCCGCTACACTTGGTCCAACGAGCGAGACTCCCCTACCCTCGTGCGCAACTAGATTCCTTTGCACTTCCGACTGGGACGCCTTCCAGCCTAATGCCCATCTCCGATGCCTCGCCACAACTGTCTCAGACCACTGCCCGCTGTTCTTGGATTGCTCCCCGCTCCAGGCAGGCCCTAGACGGTTCCACTTTGAGCGCTTCTGGATCAAACTCGATGGCTTCTAGGAGACTGTGGCCGATGCTTGGGCCGGCGTCCATGACCCGAACCCCTTTCGGCGTGTTTATCTCCGCCTAAAGCACACTGCGCGCCGCCTCCAGAGCTGGGGTGCGCGTACCATCGGTCACGTCTCGCTCCAGCTCTTGATTGCGCGTGAGCTCACTGCTCAACTGGATGCGGCGCAAGACTATCATCCTCTCTCCCCCTCGGAAACATGGCTGCGCAGAAATCTCAAGCGCGCTTATCTGGGGCTGGCCTCTCATGAGAGGTCTATTGCCTGCGAGCGGGTCATGTTCAGATGGCTCAAAGAGGGCGACACCAACTCTGCGTTCTTCAAGATCCACGCAACCCACGGGCGGCACAAGAATCGCATCTTCTCCCTGCGGACTGAAAACGCTACTATCCATAACGACCATGGCATGGCTGAAGCTGCGTTCCACCACTTCACCTCCCTCTTTGGATCTTATTCACCCCGAGAGTTCTCCCTCGACCTCGACCAGATCAATGACCGGTCCTTCGACCTTGCCGATCTTGAGCATCCATTCACGGAAGAAGAAATCCTCGGAGCAGTGCGGCGCTCCCCCGCGGCAAGGCTCCGGGACCCGATGGCTTCACCTCAGAATTCCTCGTTGCATGCTGGGACATGATCAAAGCTGACATCTGCGCGGTATTCGAAAAATTCTACCCCATTAACGGGCGCAGCCTGCAGCGCCTCAACGAGGCCCTCATCACCCTCCTGCCGAAAAAACAAGACGCCTCCGCTCTCTCAGACTACCGGACTATCAGCTTGATCCACCATATTGCTAAGCTCATCGCCAAAGTCCTCTCGCTTCGACTCGCTCCCCGGCTGAGCCAGCTCGTGTCCGCTAACCAGAGCGTGTTCATCGCCGGTCGCTGTGTGCATGATAAGTTCATGCTTGTCCAGCAGACTGCTCGCCAACTTCACAACATATGGGCACCTAGAGTGCTCCTCAAGCTTGACATCGCGCGCGCTTTCGACACGGTCTCCTGGCCCTTCATCATCGACGTCCTTCGTCACCTGGGCTTCGTTAGGCGCTGGATCGAATGGATCACCATCCTGCTCTCTACATCCAGCACGCGCGTCCTCATCAACGGGTCCCCCGGCCCCCCGATCACTCTCGCCCGCGGCTTGCGGCAAGGGGACCCTATCTCCCCGATGCTATTCACGCTGGCCATCGATGTCCTCAACTCCTTACTTGTGCATGCCCATCGGCGTGGACTTCTGCAACGTCTCACCGCCCGCCATGCTGCATCGAGCATTTCTCTCTACGCCGACGACGTCGTCGTGTTCTGCCACCCCTCCCCCCGTGACCTACGGGTCATCCGTGAGCTACTGCGAGTCTTTGGGGCGGCATCCGGGCTTTGCACTAACTTCTTGAAGTGCTCGGCCACGCCCATTCACTGTGGGGAAGAGGAGAACGCACGCATCCAGAGCGAGCTGACCTGCACCATGGTGAGCTTCCCCATCATCTACCTCGGCATCCCCCTTTCCGTGCGGAAGCCGTCGTCGTCTTTCTTGCTGCCCATCGTTGAAAAGCTGTCCAAGAAGCTATCAACATGGAGCGCAACTCTCCTCTCCCGTGGTGAACGCCTTGCCCTAGTTCGCCATGTGCTATGTGCAATCCCCTCACACATCATGGTCGCCATCGCCATCTGCTCTCCGGTGCTAAAGCAGGCCAATCGCATCATCAGAGAGTTCCTCTGGCACGGCAGGAAGGACACCCAGAGTGGGCATGGCCCCGTCAACTGGCAGCGAGTCTGCCGCCCTCTCGAGCTCGGCGGCTTTGGCTTTAAGGACCTATACCGCCAAGGCATTGCGCTGCGTGTGCGCTGGTTGTGGCTCCAATGCACCGAGCCCTCCAGACCTTGGGCACATCTTCACCTCCCGAGAGACCCCGACGCCTCCGCTATCTTCCAGGCCTCGACTTCCTGGGAAGTCGGCGACGGCCGGACCTGCCGGTTCTGGACAGGCCACTGGATGAATGGCCAGACTGTGTTTGACGTGGCCCCTTCCCTCCTTCACCTTGTCCCACGATGCCGGCGGAAATGCACGGTCCCGGCGGCGCTCCACGATCGCAGCTGGATCGCTGATCTCCGCGGTGCCCTGACACCTGGTGCACTCGCCGACTATGTGAACCTGTGGAGAATGCTACAGCCGGTTGCGCTATCCAGTTCCCCGGCTGCTTGAAATGGCGGTGGACTATGAATGCCAAGTACTCGGCCAAGTCTTGCTACCTGGCCCTATACGCTGGCTCCACCCCGGCCCCCTTCTGGTGCCTGACATGGAAATGTTGGGCCCCCTGCAAGTCAAAATCTTCACTTGGCTCGCCGACCTGGACCGTTGCTGGACCGCAGCTAGACTTGCCCGGCATGGCCTGCCGCACAACGACCGCTGCGTCCTTTGCGATCAGGCCGAGGGGACCATGCAGCACATCATCATTGGCTGCCCTTTCTCGCGGCAAATCTGGCATGATGTACTCGCCTGGGTGCGCACCACCACCCACCCTCCGTCTGGAGACGAAGACTTCCTCACCTGGTGCATGACGGCCATCGCCGGATCCCCCCTGGCCTTCGCAAGGGCCTTGCCACACTAGCCACGCTTACCGCATGGTGCATATGGAAGCACCGCAGCCGTTGCGTGTTCAATGGCGATACCCCCTCCATCTAGAGGTTGTTGGCGTCTATTCAAGACGAGGCCCGAACCTGGGCTCGAGCTGGTGCTCGCGGACTCAATCTTTTGCTGGCATAGGCGTGTATGTATGTAACATTGTGGGCTGAGCATCCCACCCTCAAAAAGGCTCTCCTGTACCCCCTTCCTATCAATGAAATGATACGCACTTTTGCGTATTCGCGAAAAGAATTATTATTTTTCTGTGGGCTTTTTTTCTCGAATTACTTTTTGGTGGTTGTGATTCTATAACTACAAGAAGAAGCATCTGCAGAATGTTTGCTTAATTCTGTCTTAACCTTGATTTTTTGTAATACTGCTCAATTGACATGCAGCAGACTTTTGCCTTGTGTTGAGGATAATGTGAGAGATAATCCATCTTAGTTGTTGATTACATGATCCTACACAACTTCGGAGCTGCTTTTATTTTCTTCCCTTATGTCCTTTAGTAATTCTTGTTCATTTCTTTCAACAGGTTTGTTTGGCAAGCCCTGGCACCAAGTAAGCAGTGTCCAGCCACTTCTACATTTTTTCGCTAAAAGGAAGCACAAGCACTTCTGATTTTCTCCATGGTTTCGCCTTGTCCTATAATATATATGTAGGAAAAGATGGGGAAATATTATGAAATTTCTCTTTCTGAATCATCCAGGTTGTCATTAGAAGTCGAAGCTCCTTAGTTTCAGACTTCAGTAGCACAATTACTGTGGTGGTGCAGATTTATGCATACAAAACACTGTTATCCACTAATAAGAGTGAAAGAAGCAAAAATACTGTAAAAATTAACACTGAGTAGGGCCACATCGACCTTTGAACAAAACATAAGATAACAACTCGGGCGAAGAAAACTAATACTGCCACTAGCTATCTAGCAGCGGCACGACCCATGCATGCAGAGATCTAGAGGAGACTTGAAATGGCACACAGGCCAAACGAATCTTTGCTGAAATTAGGGCATATGGTGTCGGCAAAATGGCACACAGGCAACTATTGATCGAACGACGTGACAAGACTTGTTGGAAAGCAGTGCATTGTTACTACAACCGGACAAAATTACTGTTCTGACCCTTAAGGCAAACTAAATCCCGATTTGACCTCGTTCCGAAAAAAATTTCGTTTCTGACCTTTTCTGGTGACGCCAAGGTCCCTGGCGTCTGGGTTACGAAGCAGACGCCGGGGTCCCTGGCGTCTGGCCCCTGACCCGCACTGCCCGCCTGCCCGCCTGGTCCCTGGCGTCTGGGTTACGAAGCAGACGCCAGGGGCCAGACGCCAGGGACCCCAGCGTCTGCTTCGTA
>NC_041390.1:629453808-629454636 GCF_002162155.2 Triticum dicoccoides | reverse complement strand
GGGTTACGAAGCAGACGCCAGGGGCCAGACGCCAGGGACCCCGGCGTCTGCTTCGTAACCCAGACGCCAGGGACCTTGGCGTCACCAGAAAAGGTCAGAAACGAAATTTTTTTCGGAACGAGGTCAAATCGGGATTTAGTTTGTCTTAAGGGTCAGAACAGTAATTTTGTCCGTAAAAGGACATGTAGTTATAGTCCGGGGGACAGCGCTTGCAATTGCATGACTAGTTGTCGCCCTCTCTCTTATTGTCGCCCCTAGTTACAACTAAGTTGGAAGACACCAAGTTACTACCATGATAGAAGACATGCGGTTGCATGAGTTTAGTTGGACATGTAGCTGGCAACCTTTCTCTCGCTGTCGCCCCCTCCGACAAAACGAAGGTTCCCCCGTTGCGGCCAAGTTAGAAGACATGTACTTGCGTGCCTAGTATTGGGACATGCAACTGGGCCCCATGTCTCTCAACGCCGCCCCCTCGGACAAAACAAAGCCCCTCCTAAGTTACGACCAATCTAGAAGACATCCAGTTGCATGCCTAGTGTGGTACATGCAAGTGGACCCCATCTCTCTCAGTGTCGGCCCCTCCGACAAAACAAAGGTACCCCCTCCCCTAGTTGCGACCATGCTTGAAGACATGTTGTTGTGTGCCTGGTGTGGAGCATGCAATCGGGCCCATCTCTCTCGACACCGCCCCATCCGTCAAAAGAAAGGTCCCCCCAAGTTGCGACCAAGTTAGAAGACATGTTGTTGCGTACCTAGTGTGGGACATGCAACTAGCCCCCATCTTTCTCGACGTCGCCCCCTCCCACAAAACAAAGCCCCCCTCCCTAG
>NC_041390.1:629334629-629453798 GCF_002162155.2 Triticum dicoccoides | reverse complement strand
CGCCAGGGGCCAGACGCCAGGGACCCCGGCGTCTGCTTCGTAACCCAGACGCCAGGGACCTTGGCGTCACCAGAAAAGGTCAGAAACGAAATTTTTTTCGGAACGAGGTCAAATCGGGATTTAGTTTGCCTTAAGGGTCAGAACAGTAATTTTGTCCACTACAACCAGTCTCAGTTTATGTGGTGCTTATGTATTCTAGGCATCAAGTTGGACTATCAATTTGAACAGTAAACTGTAGATTATGTGCCAAGGAAATTATACTACAGAATTCATAAAAAAAAGCTTCATAAAAGCAGTAACCACAACTGCATAAAGATCAACCAGGTAGGCAATCATGGCATTAGTAAGAAATCGGACTTACTGACTGACTAGCTACATCGATCTTGAACAAAGCTGGTATGAGCGAACAACTCGGTAAAGCAAAACTAATATGGCAATGCAGTTCACGGGGAATCATGGAAACAGAAATTGGTTAACAAATGAGAGGGGATACTTTCTGCCGGCAAATTGTTTCAGATGTCAACTTAAATTAACAGCGCACGCAGTTCGATTGACATGACCTACGTGCTTTTGTCTTATCTGTGGGGGCTAGCTGAGGTTAATTAACAATCTCGGGTTAAGAAAACTAGTACATGTGATTTATCATTCATGCAATTGCCTAGAGTAACAAAGAAGTCGAGTAGTTGCTTGGTTCTTTCCCAGCTCCAGATGTCAAAGGAGCTGTTGAGCGTTCGTACGTGCTGGATCAGTGCTTACTAACTATTTCCTCTATAAACTAATATAAGAAAGTTTATATCACTACTTTAGTAACGCTTTTATATTAGTTTACGGAGGGAGTAAGTTGTAGCACGGTAGCAATAGGGTATGAGAAACTCAAGCAACTACACGGAAGCCTGTTGGCTTCTTACTCTTTGTCAATAACAAGCATTCAATTAGTAGCGCGGTAGCCCACTCTATCTTAAAAAAGAGAGTACCATCTTATCAATAGAAAAGTACAGTCTTGGGGGTATTAAGAACTTAAGAACGCTCATGCATGCACAGATCTAGAGGTGTTAAGGCTGAGACAACCTTGCCTTGGCTGTAAAAATGACAATTCGCTGAAACTGCATTGCCCTGCTCACCACCGGCTAGGCCAGAGGGAGAGGTTGGGCAGAGGTGGGATGGCGGAGAGATTGAGGTGGAGAGGCATGTAGTGGTTGTGTGTAGGTAAAAATAACTTCCATGCAACGGGCTTGAGTAACATGAGTCGATGAGCATATGGTAAGATTTGTTAAGTTAGAAGGTTAAACTAAGTGATTAATACTAGTACCTCGCTTGAGTTAGCTTTAATGATGCATCATGATTAAGTAACCATTAATGATTAGGACGCCCGTCTTTCGGGTGAAGAGAGTTTTGTCCTCAGCAACATTGGATGGCGAGCGTTTGAACAAATGGGAGCGAAATTAACTATTGACTAGTACAAACTTGTACTCCTTCCGTTAAGTGTGTAACTCATCTTATGAAAATCCAATAATCCTAAAACACTTAGGCGCGGTGTATTAACTTCTACTCCCTCCGGTCCTTTTTACTCTGCATATTAGAATTCTCTGAAGTCAAACTTCATAAAGTTTGACCGTATTTATATGAAAAAATATCAACATCTGCCATGCTAAAGTATTATAATATGAAACATTAAGTCATAACACATCTAGTGGTATTAATTTCAGATTATGAATGTTGCCACTTTTTTCTACAAAGTTGGTCAAACTTTACGAGGCTTGACTTCAATCAAATCTTATATGCGAACTAAAAAGGACCGGAGGGAGTACATCATTTCTTGTTTCTTGACATATCAACCAATAAGAGATTTGGGGTGTGCATGCTTTTAATGTTGAGACTACGAAACATAACATACAGTGGTTAGTCATTGCATGCAATGCAATTAATTAGCAAATAAACACTAAGTTCTCTCGTTTTCTTCTCCTTCTTGGTCACGGTGCACAACCTAAAATGACTTATTCACCTAGACGGAGGGAGTAGTAGTGCTTAAATTTATTAATGAGCAACTTCATGCAGCTAATACATGTAGACCATCGATCAACATGTGCATAAGGTTAGCATCGTTAACAATGTAACATGGAGTTGATTTCTCGAGTACCTGATCTTGAGGCTCGGGGTAAATATCTATTTCTCATCTTAATTGGTTGTACTTGTCTATATCAGTGTGTCTTTGCACATTTTCTCTGTTTTTCTTTTCGAAATAAGGGGTTTTCGCCCAATTTTCATTTCTGAAAATTGATAAAACACACCAGCCATTATGTGTTCACCGAGATAAGATCTCCGCAGCATCCCACACATCCTAAACAAACACAGTTTATTTGTTGAAGACATTGAAATTTAGTTGGACTTGACAGTGAAAACCCATGATCTAGTTTTTGCTGATTGGATTTGACAACAGTGTTGCTGGCACGTCACTGATTTGTATGCTAGCTATGAAAAATAAGCGCACACTTTCTTCGGGTAAGAAAAACTAGTTTCCTGCAATTGGGCCAGAGTAACGTGAGTCGACGAACATGGTAAGTACTACTGGTAATGATGCTTGTCGACCTAAGGCTGGTTATAATGAAGGTAAGTTAGCTAGTAACATAGCGCATTACCAAACAAATTTGCTTATATGACATGTAGTTAATGAGAAAAGAGATGCCTGAAGTAACATAATATGTAACTGTAACGCAACAGAAAGAGAAATGAGTCTACAATCTAATAAATACAATCATCTAAGATACTATACTTCTATTTTAGGGCATCTTCAAGACGGACCCGTAAACCTTCCGCAACTGTTCGGGCCGCGATGTCCGGACCGCAAAAGTCATTCAACGCCGACCTGTATCGGACCAGGAAGCTGTCCGGACGTGATTTCTCCCACATACCGAAGACAAAGGTGGGGGAGGTTTGTGAGAGTCCGGACCGATTCCAACCCTGTTTCTGACCACCCCGGCCCACCAAAAACCCCTCCCTCTCCCACGCGCGCTCCTGCCCGGTGCCAGGTGCCCGCATTTTTGCCGTTGTAGAGCATGCCACTCCACATTGAAGACGGCTCAGGACGGACGCGACATCTCACCGCCTCCACCATTAAAGCGGCGCGTCGGCCGAGGGCGCCGCCCGCTGCACGCCTGACTGAACACGCCTCCTCGCTGCATTCATACGCCTCCATTAAACCCGCGTGGAATCGGGGAAACCTACTCCGGCCACACATCCGGTCTTGAGCGGGCCAACAAATACAACGCCGGACAAGCTCTTTTCATTCGCCCTCTATTTAAACAAGGCCAGATGCCAGTCAAGAATCGCAACCCTCCACCGATCCCATCCTCCTTCACCATTTTCTCCATTCTTCCGATGGCTTCCGGATAGCAGTTCTCCGACATACAAGCCGGCTGGGTGACCCATCGAGCCCGCCAGATACAAGCGAAGCAGCTCGCTGCGCTCCACCTCTCACGCCTGACCCAACGGAGCAAATCGACGCCCTAAGTTGCCGTGTGGTCCAGCAACTCACCGCTCCAGGCCAACTCGATTAGGAGTGGCGAGTTGCTCCACACCGCACGGCGGCACGGGCATCGCCGCATCCAGTTTCTGCGACCGTGCCATCCACTGTCAACGCACACGTAGGCGCGCCATGCACGCAAAGAAAGAAGAGGGCAGCACAGACGTGGACGAGATGGTGGCCCGCACGTCTGCGCGCGCTGCCATCATCAATGAGAAGTAGAACACGGGAGGCTGCCGCTTGGGTCCCAGGAAGGCCACCACCGGATACGCGGCCGGTTCTCCTTTACGTCAGACCATCCTGGGCACCCGCCTGAGCTCCACGGAAGGCCCTTTCCGCCCGCTAAAGCACCCTCATTTCCGCTCCGATGAGCAGCGCAGCCGGACATAGGGAAGATACGAGGGGAGAACATGCCTCCGGGACTCCCGACAGTCCGGCTATTCTGGGCTGCCGGACTTGGGGAAGACAAGCGGCGGCCCGCCATAGACTAGTGTAGTGTATCCGTGTCGTGGGAGTGGAGCTTCGCTCGACTGTACGTGCACATAGTTTTAGATTTTTAGTTAAAAATATGTCCAAAATGTAATGTTTTCCTTCGGTTTGTATGAAATCCGTCATGTTTGTACGAAATCCGGCCGTGTTTGCATGAATTTCACGCGGTGTTTGAGAAGGAGTTTAAAATGTATGCGGCTAGCGTTGAATGCCGACCTCCCGCATCTATATCCGCTGATTGGTCCACCTGTCCGCGTATGGATGCAGAAGGTTTTTTACGGGTTATCGTTGGAGATGCCCTTACTCACAACTATGAAGGTAGTAATATAGACTAGTGTCATATGAATGACACTAGTCTAAATTACTCCCCACTATGACTAGCCTAATACCTGGCTTGAGTAGATACCTAGTGACGTGACATGATTGAGCACTAGACGCCGCGTCTTTCGGGTCAAGAGAGTTTTGTGCTGAGCAACGCGGGGTGGCGTGCGTTTGAACAGATCTGATATAGATGGAGCATTGGATAGGACCAATTTGGTAGCAAGGCCAGCATCTAGCTTGGTACAGCTCATACAAGACCAGCATCTAGCTTTAGTTAATAATTTAGGGACAAGAGCACATCGGGACTATTGCTATCAGGCATGGGGTGTATTCAACTAGGCTAGCTATAAGGAAGGCTGAGGCGAAGCATCATTCAGCCCACACCACTTTCCCATCTACACACAGAAAACCACTGAGCGAACAGCCGGGACTAGAGCCAAGCCCAAGCATGGAGATGGTTCTGGTGAGCGCGGCGACGGGTGCACTGAAACCTGTCCTAGAGAAGTTGTTTGCCCTCATGGGTGACGAGTACAAGCGTTTTAAGGGTGTGCGTGGTGAGATTCAGTTCCTCATGGATGAGCTCACCGCCATGCATGCCTTTCTCCTCAAGATGTCTGAGGAGGAGGAACCTGATGAGCAAGATAAAGTGTGGATGACTGCGGTGCGGGAGCTCTCCTATGACATGGAGGACTCGATCGATGACTTCATGCAAGGTGTTGGCAACAAAGATTCAAAGCCAGATGGCTTCATAGAGAAGATCAAGAACTCACTTGGGAAGTTAGGGAAGATGAAGGCTCGTCGTAGGATTGGTAACGAGATCCATGATCTGAAAAAACAGATCATTGATGTCGCCGAGAGGAATGAAAGGTACAAGACCCGGCAGGCCATCTCCAACATAAAAAATGAAGTTGTTGACCCTAGAGCTCTTGTTATCTTTGAGCATGCCTCAAAGCTCATCGGAATGGATAGACCAAAGGCTGATCTAGCCAAACTGTTGAATAAGAAAAATGGATGGGTGTCATCGAAGGAGGAAGAGCCGCTGAAAATAGTTTCCATTGTTGGATCTGGAGGATTGGGCAAGACAACTCTTGCAAATCAAGTGTATCAAGAGCACAAAGAGGAATTCCAGTGTTGTGCTTTCCTATCCGTGTCACGGAGGCCAGACATGATGAACATCCTCAGAAATATTCTTAGTCAAGTCAGCAATCAATGTTACGATGACACCAAAGCAGGGAGCATACAACAAGTCATCAGCAACATCACAGAATTCCTTGCGGACAAAAGGTATTCAGTTTCCTTTTACATGTTATCTTTGTATTCAATTGAGATGCTATTTAGTCCCTCCTGGTTTATAGGGCTCATCTAAAAAATATATTTTTCTGCTACAGTATTAATCTTATTACAATCGCATGTTTAGATTTTTAATGTGCATTAAATCACTGCATGCAAGGACTAAACGAAAAACTCATCAATTAATGTAGAAGTTCTTGCTAATTTAGTTGTAATGCATGCATGCATTGTAATTAATGCATCACAACATTTTGAGAAAAATGAGAATACTAATAAATACTTTTGCAAACTATAAAATTTATTCCATCACTTATCATTTATCTTGGTTTGGGAGATTTTCAAATTCACTCATATAAACTGAAAGGGAGGGAGTAGATAAGTTGTATGACAATCATACGAACAATGCCATGGTTTCTCAATTGATGGTGTATGTTGTTAAGGCATCTTCAATGCAGACTCTCAAACTGCCCGCATCTTTCTTAACCACGCAGTCCAGACGTGTTTTGTCATCTAAATTAGTAGTTATGTATCCATCCGATGGGCGGTCTGGACGTCATTTTTCCCGTAAACCGGAATCAAACTTGCGGCTCTAGTTTTGCCAACGTGAGATGGCAGTTCTGCGCCGTTCCTGCTCGAGCACCACGACGGCTCTAGTTCAAGAAGGCCTTCGTCAGGATGCACGGGACCAAGTGCACCGGCAGCCAGCCCGCTGCTCCCTCCCCTTGGCAGATCAGTGGGGCTGGGCAATACAGTGTGTCGGCGTGGTGGCGTGCGTCCGGTGAGCATCTCCGGGCATGCGCAGTTGACCACGAGAGCCAGTCTGTGGACCGAGCGCTAATCTAAGGCACGGCCATCTGCTTGACGTCAACAATAGCCGTCGACAGTATTCGGGGCTTTTGTCGTGAGTCTAGTTCGTGAATATAATAGCTCATTTAATCCCCATTTAATGTCATGCAGCCTCCTATAGCCTCTTTTTAGTCCCACAAATATATAGCCTCCTATAGCCTCTTTCAAATACTCCCAAAGCTTTCCATTATAATCACGAATAGATGCTTAGCCTAGTTGGTAACTGTAGGTGCTCCTAGTATAGGAGGTCCTGAGTTTGATTCTCCACCTTGCCTACTAAATTTGTCTTCATTTTGCTGTAGTAGGCCCACTTGCCTGCCTGATGGCCCACAAGGGTAGCACGCGGCAACTACCTGGCCCAATACGGAAATCTTTTATGTTTTTATAGGATAAGAAAATTAGTACCACCTCGAATTTTAAAAGTTCTCAAAAAATATAATATGGGTGAACGGATGAAAAAAATCAGAGAAGCACAACTTGCTTTATTAGTAATAAGGTATAGATATAGATTGATGGGGGCTGGCCGCGATTTTCACCTCTTCTAACGCTGTCGACCGTTACGCCCAAAACCGGGCCTCACCTATCTCAAGCGCGCTTAAACATTTTAAGCCGTCGATAGGTGTTTTTGCAAAAAATAAGAGGCTGATCAGTTAGTGGTTTTTGTTCCAATTCTGTAAATCCGTGTTTCCTGCAAATCTAACACATTATGTGATGGTTCTACAATTAACTCTATCCAAATCGACAGCCTGAGAGCATCTTTAGTAGATCCGCTATATTCCCAACCTGGAAAACCAGTTTAGGGTACCCTCGAAAATGGTTTTTCGGGTTGCAATCTTGTCCGGCGGAACAAATAGGCTATATTGGTACTGGAAAATTCAAATAACAAGTTCGCGCTAGAAATTGTTCATCGGCGATCATAACGAACACAATTCATCGTAAACAAAGACGATAATTCATCTAAAAAATTTGGATGGCGTACTAGTGATAGGCTTCTTATAGTATTTAGAGCAGTCATGGACTAATGGTACATCCTTCCTATGTTGGCTTGTCTTGATGCTTTTGTCTTCCCCACTTTTCAGGGAGACCATTATTTGATGGCAATGATAAATGAGATATTAAGTTAATTAGGCTATATCCATCCAGTGATGGGCTATAACAAATGCTTTAATTATACTCCCTCTATACACTAATAAGACGTTTTTGTAGTTGAGGGAGTACATAAGAACGAAAACGCCGGTCTTTATATAAGAAAGACTAAAATGGCAAGCAAACGATTTGCGACAATCATAAGCTCATCTCATTTTCTCTACAATTCGGATGGTTTTATGCTTACAGTTTGTAGAGTTTTTAAGGGAAACAAGCCACCAACAACAGCAAGAGAGAGTTGCCCCTCCTCACCATGGTTCTCAACTTTGAAGTATACACACCTCTCTGATTTGGTGTCGGTTTTCCAAACACGCGCGCGCGCGCGCACACACACACACACCGAGTAGCAGGCCATCAGTAACAAACTCAAGACGACTGACTGATAAAGCTAGTACTACAAAACGAATAACTTGGGCAAGGAAAACTAACACTGCAACGTACACAGATCTAGAGGGGTTCACGTGGAATCAACTTGGGCAAATGCGAGGGCATACCTTCTATGTCGGCAAATGGCCGCTTTCAGATCTACTTTGGATCCATCCTCTTCCACTTTAGTTAGTATGTTTTATTCTTGTGTTAGACTATGTCAATTTACTTTTTGAGACTTTTGAATTTCTTTCCGTGGATTGTGTGCATCGTGCTATGCAGTTGGATATAACATGTTTTGTTGTATTTTTATTCCTGAACAGAAGAAAGGTAGTAAAGGATGGACCTAGAATGCTGCATTAGATATCTCGCAAAAAAAAAAGAATGTTGCATTAGATGAAACCTGACACATTACATCTTACAACAGAACCAATTAAAAACAAAAATAACAACCCAATCCTAAATACACAGAGAACCCTAAAACACAAAGATAGATTGCAATCCAGTCTCCTAAAAAAGCTTCAGTCTACTGTCACCGGGTATGAACCACTTGGAGCAATGTACTCGCCACCTAAAGTTGGAGACGCAAAGGCCAAGCCCAAATGTTTTCCATTTGGCACTCGAGCTAGGAGGAAAGAGCGGATACAGTCTCGTCCGACACCATACGACCATCGGCCATCCAATTTTTTTATAGATAAAGGGCGATTCTAATTATTCAAAAAAATGTAGCATCAAGCGGATAAAGAACATTATGAGTAACAACCGCCCTCTGCATAGTTCAGATGCACACATTCAAACATCAATAGTCTGACAAAAAAAGATTAAAAACCAACATATCAGCTACAATAAAGTCATATAGGACCGACACTATGTCTATGTCGAAAGAGGAGGTGGACCGGTCCGGAGATTATGTTGCCACCCATATTGAGCAAAAACCTCCCTGGCAACCCGCTATCTCCCCATAAGGACTTGAGACTTAGCATGCACCGTAGCTTTACTATACTCATTGTCGTGGATGAGCGCCGGGACCAAACTGTCGCATCCGCTCGCGGGAGATCTTTGGCTGCCTTGACCATGTCTCCTCGAGCACATGGAAGGGAAGCAAGAATGTGAAGAAAACCTCCGGATGCTGGATCCAAGTGAGCTTATTCAGACAAGAGCAGGCGATGACACCCTCTCCACCTGGGTCTCCGAGCATAGGAGCAACGCACGCAGGAGAACCGCCACCGCTAGCCACCGATGCAACCCGCCTGCTTTCGTAGCATTTTTCTGCCCTGCATAGTGCCACACCTTCTTAAGGGAACTCTAAATCTAGGCCTACTATTTGCACAAGATCGCCCGCTCTTCTCCCAAACATATTCTAGGCGGCAACGCCAATAAAGTTGGCTGACAGGAGTCGACTGTCAAGAGGCAAGACCAAGTGTGAGAGAATGAAGGGTTAGGAAGGAGTCTTGTTGTATATATTTGCTGGGACATTTGAGTCAATAAAAGTTCTCATGAATAAGGGGAAAATGTATTAACATATCCATTTGAATCCTACATGATTGAGAAAACAATAGGATTTTACAACAAATAGTGTTGGACAACATATAAAAACAAAGGAAAAGTTTTATGCTTACATTGTTTTTTCTCCAAGTAGAGTGCGAAGGAATACTTAGGAAAAATCCTCAGGTCCCATAGGAAAAAAATCTAAGCATCCAAAATCTGACAAAATGCTATCAAATTTCTTAAAATCAAAGGGGCCCTTAGTTTAACTTCCCTAAGATTATGCATAGTTAAATATTATGAAATTTCCCTTTCGAGTCATCCGATATCTCACTCAAATTTCACTCTCTCAAAAGAAATCTCATTCGAAATAAGGAGTGCCTTCCATTTTCGCTGAAAGAAATGAAACAAATCTAGTATTTATTCCCCGGCATCAGTAATTTGTCGATCTTGAACAAAGCTACGACGTCGTAGGTCTTGAAGAACAAAGCTACTCCATCCATTTGGATTTATTTGATCCCTACATATCTTGTGTCAGACTTAGACCATCTATATTACAAATAACTAAATATAAAGTACATGCTACAAAAAGTACACTCTCGGATTTGTATTTGAAAGAAGTTTTCCATGATATACTTTTTGTGTTATACAATTTATAATTTTTGTAGTTCAATTTATAAGTCAAATTTTGTTCCAAAATAAGAGGGACCTGATAAACCGGGGCGGGGGAGTAGCTGGCCAGTGCAAAAACGAATACCTCGGGAACAAAAAACTAATACACCTAGTTAGACTGTCAGAGGCACAGCTCATGCGCAGATCTAGAGGAGTTAACATGGAGTGCAGACAACCTGTTAGTTAAACTAATCAAAGAGGAGTACTACTGTATTGTCAAAAATGTACTAATATATACCTCGTGTCGACAAATTGTTTCAGATCTCTGTACGCACGCCTGCACATTCCGATGCATTTTGAACATAAATTAACGAGCACAGAGACATCACACACTTTTCGACATTGAGCAACGCAGTTTTTTTGTTTCTTCCTCGTCGGGGTTAGCATCTATCTAAGGTTAATTAACAGAGCCTCTCCGGTGGAGCAACGGTGCGATGCACATGGTGGTACTACATGGAAAGCACGTTATTTAGTTACAATGAACCGATGCTAAGCCTAGTGACAGTGCAACTGGCCGGAAGTATTAAGGCTGAGGTGGGGAGCACCCATTCGACCTACGCTGCTGCCACAACTCATCCTCCCTCACACAAAATTAACTTAGCTAGCTACCACACTCACAAGCTCTCAACCATGGAGGCCGCTCTGGTGAGTGCAGTGACGGGGGCCCTGAAACCCGTCCTGGAGAAGCTGGCTACTTTGCTGGGAGACGAGTACAAGCGTCTCAAGGGGGTGCATGGCGAGATCAAGTTCCTCACGGACGAGCTCGCCGCCATGCATGCCTTTCTCGTGAAGATGTCAGAGGAGGGGGATCCTGATGTGCAGGATAAGGTGTGGATGACGGCGGTGAGGGAGCTCTCATATGACATGGAGGACTCTATCGATGACTTCATGCAAGGTGCCGACCAGAAAGATGCAAAGCCAGATGGTTTCATAGAGAAGATCAAGTCCTCGCTAGGGAAGTTGGGAAAGATGAAGACTCATCATCGGATTGGCAAGGAGATTCAAGGTTTGAAGAAACAAATCATTGAGGTGGGCCAGAGGAATGCAAGGTACAAGAACCGTGAGGATTTCTCTAGCACCAGAAATGCAACTGTTGACCCCAGAGCGCTTGCTATCTTTGAGCATGCCTCAAAACTCATCGGAATTGATGAACCGAAGTGTGAGATAATAAAAATGTTGACACAAGATGATGGAGTTGCTTCAACCCAACACCAAATAAAGATGGTCTCTATTGTTGGAGCTGGAAGTATGGGCAAGACAACCCTTGCAAACCAAGTGTATCAGGAGCTCAAAGGGCAATTTGAGTGTCACAATTTCTTATCCGTGTCAAGAAATCCAGACATGATGTGTATCTTGAGGACTATTCTTAGTGAAGTTACTGGTCAAAAATATGGTGACACTAAATCAGGGAGTATACAACAAGTCATCAGCAAGATCAATGATTTCCTAGCAGATGGTACAACTTCTACCCATGTCTAGTCGTCCTCCTTCAATGTATAATTAGAAAGTTATTTGACATGGAAAACATACTAGTAAACTTGTTTTTGATATAGTTCTTCATGTATATAGTTAATATATCCCAAATGATTAAAAGTGTAGCTGCACTTTTTTGGCCTAGAGCGCAGTACCGCAACACGCGACTTGGGGCAGCTGTTTGGGCATGTGGTCTGGAGAAGCACATGCGCAGGGGCCGACCCATGAATGAAACAAGACGCGTTATGTACACAGGCACTGCCGACCTATGCCTGTTATACATTTGTTTACATTGTCAAAACTTCCAAGAAGTCATAACTTTTTAACCCAACATCTGAATTAAGATATGTTTCACCAGTAGGTTTCTCAGGATGAGCTCTTCGAAACTAGATCTGACATGGGTATGTTTTGATGAACTTTTTTCTATGCAACTATTGTTTTCCAGGAACGAACTTTAGTGTTTCGAAAACCAAAATTAGTGCTCTGTCTGCTAACTTCCTGTTAGTTGGAAACGTTACACACGGACGGCTAGGAAGTTGGTCCGTGCAAGACTAAATTGCACATCTCACTGGTAGGATAGTTGACATGGGGTTCCTGCAGCGGAAACTATACATCAACTGCGAGGCAGTTGGCCGGGCCAGGAGACGAAGTCGCACGTCTGACTCAGAGGGTAATTGATGCAGTGTGCAAATAGTGAAAAGTACACGTCCACAAGTAGGAGGGGAGTCCTACATTGACTGCTAGATAGTTGGCCGGGGCAGCTGACTAAGTCGTACATCTCACTGATAGGGTTGGTGGGGTTGGATGCCAACAATGAAATTGCATATCCATGGGTAGGAGGGAAGTTACGCATGAACTAATAGGCAGTTGTGTGGAGCAGCACGCTGAGTCGCACGTAATAAGAAGTTCGTTAACGTGATTGTTAAATTACAACCTCACATGAAGTTGGTTCACGCAACACTGAATTTGCATTCTGTGGTACTAAAGTTGCACCATGTAGCACCAAATTTGGCATTGAAAAACCTCAACGATACATATAAAAATGGGGCCTACTTTCGAAGAGCTTGTTCTGGGGATTCCAAGTGAAAACGGATCTGAATTCTCCCACGCGATTTGGAAGCTATGAATTTTCAGATTTTCGAAAACCCAAATTTAAGGCACAAGAAAACAAATGCATTACTGTAGGGATCATGTGGACGTATAGCACATGAAGAGGGACCAGGTGGCGTGATTGGTTTGGCATATCCCTTCTTGGTTGGTAGGCTTTCCCTTTTTGACCGTGTGCCACGAACTGCTAGATGCGTTCTTGATATATTTTATTGAAAATCATGTCTTGATCTATGTCTTGTTTTGATGATGCATGCTTCTCAAAATAACTAGGGTATATGATTATTTTTGGTCATCATCCATTCTATTTAAGTTTCTCATTGTCATTCTGAGTACGTAATGTGCTAGACTAAGAGAAACTTTAGCAGAGTCATCATATCGGCACTATGGCCATAATAACCGCTACTATGGCGATTTTGGCATAAAAAGGCACTCTAGTAGATTTGGCATCTTATAAGAGATTGACGTAATTTATTGAGCTCCCTCCATATCTGGCTTCCCAGTCGCCATATATGCCGTCTTGGGTTGCCTTTCGGAGCACACTCTATATGGACATTGCATGTAGATTGCACATGGCATGAAAAAAAAACTCTGGGCCTCCTACCTCATGCGGGATGGCAAGGACGTTCACGAAAAAGGGATGTCCATTAACAACTGGGTCCCATGATTATGGAGGCACCAAACATGGTGACTATGGAGTGTGCTCCATATGTGGTACGGAGGATGCCAATATGGTGACTTTGCTAGAGATGCTCTACCACCGACATAATGAATTAAGTCTGTGATAGCATTTTTTTTTGCGGGGTTAGTCTGTAATAGCATTTTAACATTTATGTTGGCTTTCTTGTTCCAAGTATGATACGTTGTCAAAGAATATATGTTTTTCTCTTTATATCTAAGCTTTCTATTATCCCTCTTAATTCTATGAGCAGGTACTTGATTGTTGTTGACGATATATGGAAGGAGGAGTCATGGGATGTTCTGAAGTGTGCATTCCCTTCAAGCAATTATGGCAGTAAAATAATCACTACTACTCGCATCAGCAATGTTGCTCATTCGTGCCATTCATCTTTCCGAGGCCATATTTATAATATAAAACCTCTTAATATGGTACACTCGAGACAATTATTCTATGGAAGACTATTCAACTCCAAAGAAAACTGCCCTGCATATCTTGAAGAAGTTTCTGACCAGATCTTGGCAAAATGTGATGGTTTACCTCTGGCAATCATTGCTATATCTGGTTTGCTGGCTAACACTGAACAAACAGAGCATCATTGGAATCAAGTAAAAGCTTCAATTGGATGTGCACTTGAAAGGAACTCAAGTGTCCAAAGAATGATAAAGATATTGTCACTTAGTTACTTTGATCTGCCTATTCATCTAAAAACTTGTCTTTTATATCTCAGTATATTTCCAGAGGATTCTGTTATTGAGAAAAAGGGCCTGATAAGGAGATGGATTGGTGAAGGATTCATTCATAAAGAAGGCAGGTATACAACATATGAGTTAGGAGAGAAGTATTTCAATGAGCTCATCAATAGAAGTTTGATCCAACCGGTGGAAATGACCAGATATGGCAATGTGTGGAGTTGTCGAGTACATGACACAATTCTTGATTTCATCATATTCAAGTCCATTGAAGAAAACTTTGTTACATTAGTTGGTGTTCCTAATCTAACCGTTGGGACACAAAACAAAGTCCGGCGGCTCGCTATACAAGTGAAAGACAGAGAAGATTATTTTGTTCTAAGCGGCATTGTATTGTCTCATGTCCGATCATTTAGTTTATTTCGGGGTCTTGTGGAAATCCCTTCTCTCAATGAGTTCAAGCATTTGCGTGTTCTGGTCCTTAGAGATTGCAGTCAAATGGAAAACCATCATCTTGTGA
Source organism: Triticum dicoccoides (assembly GCF_002162155.2). Lineage (NCBI taxonomy): Eukaryota > Viridiplantae > Streptophyta > Magnoliopsida > Poales > Poaceae > Triticum > Triticum dicoccoides. The sequence goes on along the minus strand of NC_041390.1, from coordinate 629,439,192 downwards.
ATATAGTGGGGTTATTTCAGTTGAGGTACCTTGACCTTAGAGAAACAGACATAAGTGAGCTCCCAGAACAGATCGGACATTTACAGTGCTTAGAGATTCTAGACCTAAGATGGTGCGGGCTACATGAACTGCCTGCAAGTATTGTTAATCTAGAAAGGCTGGTGAACCTAATGGTTTGCAGTAAGGTTAAATTTCCTGCTGGAATTTTGAAGATGCAATCACTGGAGAGGTTGGGTGAGGTTGGGGTCTTCAAGGAGCCATTAAACCTCCTGCAAGAAGTTGGTCAGCTCAAGAATCTGAAGAAGTTGAAACTCTGTTTTGAATTTGATCATCACACTCAACATGCAGTTGCAAGTAAGGAGTGCAAGAAAGCCGTTGCATCTTGCCTTGATAAGCTAGTCAGTCAGAACCTTCGTTTTCTTGAAGTTGAGTTTGCGGGCGACTTGTTAGAGGGACAATTCTTCTCTACTCTGCTCAGTCTTGAACAACTTTTGACTTATGCGTCATGGATCCCGCAAGTTCCGAAATGGATGGGCTCCCTTGTCAACCTGCGGAAGTTACGACTTGAGGTGACGAGACTAGAGCAAGAAGATCTGTGCATCCTTGGAGCCTTACCTGCTCTGCTCATTCTGGATCTGTGCCGAACATGGGTGAATGAAGGCACAAGGGTCAGAATTGGTGGAGAAGTTGGATTCCAATGCTTGAAACAGTTTGTTTATGATACGGGTGTTAATTTCGGGGTGGATCTGATGTTTGCAGTAGGATCCATGTCCAATTTAGAAAAACTCTATCTTTCTTTTCTCGCGATTAAAGGCGAGTCTTTTGATTTCGGGATTGAAAACCTCCCCCGCCTTATTACTATCAGGTGCAATGCATGTAGCGAGATTGGGGCCGATGTGGACTTAAAGGCTGCCATGGAGAGAGCAGCCAGGATGAATCCCAACCATCCTACTATACTCTATGATGGAGAGTATGATGCAGTGGTATGCCTCAACATTTATCTCTCTCCCAATTCAGTTGCCTCATCTCCCCAAGTTGTCTGTCTTTATAATTTGCTATATTTTGCAGGGCTCATCAAGGCATTGCTGAAATCGCTTCAGTCAATCTATTGCGGTGAATGTATCCAAGTTCTGCCTGGCAAGTCGTTTCAGTTACTGGTTTTCTACCAGGGACAAACTACCACTGAGGTACTTGGCCAATTTTATCTCAATCTGGCTTATTACTATACTACGAGTTGTGTCCTAGATAACCGTTACTTCAGAATATATATTTGTTTGCTGACCCCTCATGTACTTAAACTAGTTACTGGCCATTTACAACTTATTTAGGACGATGTTATTATTCATTTCTTTACCCCCCTTTTAGTAGTCATTTTTTTCAACAAGTTATTCGGCAAAGAAATTTTCCTCGACAAGTTTGCTGGTGTTAAAGTTTATTGAACTGAACAATTCATAAGCCTTTCTGCATTTTCTCAACAATATGGATACTGTTACTCTTATGGTGTTAGAGTTCAATAATCAATATATACCGCGCTTGCCATCGCTGCTAAAATCTAATGGTGCCCATGATTTGCAGTGCATTGCTACTCCCCGGGTGACTGAAGGGCCGGCGCATGTACATTTCAGCGCTTAGCCGGTTGATGTCACGGAGCCTCTCTTCTCATGTTGTTTCTGAATCCGGCTGCGTACCCTCATGTTTCAGGAGGTTTCGTATATCCTGGCAACTTAGCAAGAAGTCTGGTTACTCCTGAATGTAGAGAACTCCTTGCCCTCTCGGCCTCTCACAATTGTGTACTGAAATGTCAACTTTTTCTCTAGATCGTACAACTAATTTGTCACTCATAGAACGTGTTGGTGTTTCACAGTATTCTACCGTTATTATTTACATTTTTGGATAAAGTTGGAGCTGATGCAGGTCATGCAGAGTCCTGTTCTAGATTGATTAACAAAAAAAAAGGTTGCTTAATTAGTGCCGGTTGATAGTTACATTGTCATTGTGGACGCCGTTAATGGGTGCCTTTTTTGGAAGACGGAAGTCTGCATTATCACGGGAACAGTCACTGCATCCACCATATAGTACTACGATATGCTGTGCAGTACTTCCTCCGTTTTAGAATAGATGACCCGACTTTGTACTAACTTTATATACTAAATCATCGCCACTGCGTCGACCCTACAATGGGCAGCACCCTCATCTCCACGTGACTATGCATCAGCAGTTAGCAGGTTCGAGATGGGTGGTGCCATGCGTCCATTAAGCGCTCGCAACACTGTATTGACTGGGCGAGCTAACGAGTGCCCGACTTTTTTTCATGTTCAACGTTCTAACGGGTTTGTTTTTTCGGGTGGTTTTTTTCAAAACAAAACACGGCAACATTGATTATTTTATAAAGTGGACATTTTCTGAAATTTTGAGAACACTTTTCTTAAATGTGGACAATCTTTGAAATGTTTGTGAACAAGTTGTTTTTCTAACGCAAACTTTCTAGAGTATATTAATATTTTCTTAAACGTTAAATAAGAATTATGAACATTTTTATAAAAGTGTGTGAACCTTTATTGAAATGCACAAATTATTCAAAAATATGTGAACATTTTTAATTGTGAAGAAGTTTCAAAATTCCAAAAATATATAAAATGGGAAAAATTGAAATTTTAAAAAATAAAAATTCTGACTATTTTTAAAATTTCCAAGCCTTTTAAAAGAAAAGAAAAAAAATTGAATATTTTAAAAAATAAAAGGAAAAACCAAAAAAGAAAACAAAAGTGGAACCGTCTGGAAGTTTCTTACAACTGAGATTTTGTTGAACATGTAGCTGCTAAATGGGCTAGCCCATCTCTCGATCGTTCGGCCGTGAGAATCCTCGACAGTTTGATACAGAATGCGTCAAATAGGGATTACCACCTCTAAGCGTAGTTTACTGTGCATCAGGTGATGCCGGACTCCTCAAAGTGCATGCAGGAAGGCGTGCACTTTCTGGTGGCCCGGGACCAAGCGCGTGTGGCCATCGATGACCCTGGCCCCAAGGCTCTTGTCACCCAAGAAGCCCACGAACCTATGAATGAAGCACATGTGTATTAATTTCAATTGCCTATAAAATGTGTGTTAATTTCAGGGCTTCTTTGATTCAAAGGAATCTTATTGGATTTATGGAGGGTTAGAACCCTTAGGAATTTTTCCTACATTGGTCATTTGGTTCGTAGGAATTTTTCTTATGGAATCTACTATATTTCATTGGAAATCTAACATCTATTCCAATCACATTTTTCACATTCTTTGTTTTGCATGTGGATCAAACACTCTGTGCTAATCCTGTGGGATTCAAGTGGGCATGCCACTCCAATCTTTTATTTTCACTATTCCCGCGTTTTGAGAATCGTACAAATCAAAGAGGGCCTCAGTGTTCATGGCCGATGACACGCAAGATAGAGCTTATGTATATGCGAGGAAATAAATAAAGGAGCGCCAACTTTGAGGGACACAAGACGTCTTTACTTTACAAAAGTTTCAAGAAAGAGCCAAGGACCAGGAACATGAGAACTATTAGGTCACCAACACTAGTGTTGCTGAAGTTTCATTGATTTTTTAGCAGCAGTTTTTTTTCTCAAAAAAGCAATTAATTGCAATGAAATTCACGCTAGAATGTTCAGCCGTGTGTGTGTATAGTGGAATTCATGCAACTGTTGGGCCGTCTGGGCTGGAGGCGGCTGGATGGCCATGCTTTTGCTATTTACTGTAGTGGACCACGAATTCATGCAACTAAGTGTTGTTGGCCTGTGAGCACCCTTTCAGGGTGTGTTTTTTTCGCAGTTCCCACCATAGCATTGTTCTTCCCCTTTAAGACATGCTAACTCTAGACATGCTGAGTACATGCATTTACTGTTGTTTGGTAGCGGTGTATGTGCTGAGACATACTGAACTGAGACTTTGTTTGGCATCCTGCCTGTGTTTAGACATGTAGAACAATTTCAAATTTTGTATAATTTTTTTGAATGGTGGACAAAATTTGGAAAACCTGAACAAAAATTTAAACACATTTTGGATTCCAATTGTTTCAAAAAAATATTTCGGAATTCAGATTATTTTGGAAATTAAAAAAATACGAATTTTTAAAAATATTGAAATAATTTTGAAATTCTGAAGATTTTTTTTTGAAAATTTAAACAAAATTTGAAATTCTGAACATTTTGGAAATTTAAACACATTTTGGAATTCCATTTATTTTAAAACTTAAACAAATATCGAAATTCTGAACATTATTTGAAAAACTGAACAAATTTTGAAATTCTGAGTATTTTTAAAAATTTAGAGAGGATTTGAAATTATGAAGATTTTTTGAAAATTTAAACAAATTTGAAATTCTGAACCTTTTTTAGAATTTAATCAAAAATAGAAATTCTGACATTTTTGGAAATTTAAAAAATTCTATTTCTTTGTAAATTGAAACAAAATGAAATTCTGAACATTTTTTGAGAATTTAAACAAATTTTGAAATTCTAAACATTTTTTTGGGGTCGGGGCGAACATGGTTGCCTCCATACACCCTATGTGGGCGTGCTCCAATCAGCATGGCTGATAGGCCTTTCAGCATGAGATGGACATAGTCGAGGTGAGCCTATACCGCCCCAGCCAAGCAGAAGAGCAGTTCTTCCACTCTGAGTGCATATAATCTATGCTACCAAGTATCTCCGGAAAAAGCCCCTACTGGCATTGATCGCCAACAACTGGGTTGTATCTGTCATAGTTGGTGATATCAAATACTCCGGGCCAAAAACTGCCATCACAGCCTTGCAGAACTTGTACATGGAGTGTATGCGTGTATTCGCTTATCCGGACATACTCATCAGTGAGATCACCGGGAACTCCGTATGCAAGCATCCCAATAGCTGTAGTGCATTTTTGATAAGAGGAGAAACCAATCTTTCCGAGGGCATCCTCCTTGGACTCGAAATAGTTGTCGTACGTCACCACCCTCTCTCGGATACGGTTGAACACATGTCTAGCCATATGGAAAGCGCACCGGAATAGGTGGTGTTTGAAGAGCGGGTTAGGGGACTCGAAGTAGTCCTGTCAAAGTAGGCAATTGCTGCTCTCTCGGTTGCGATTCAACGCTGGAGTATGCCCCGGGATTGAGCCAATATCGGCCAATGCCTAAGTCATGGACAACCAAAGCGGCAGCCACAATCTCCTCATCATCAAATGAAGAATCATCTGAATCATAAATGAAATTGTGGAAAAAGTACTTGTTGCCGAAGTTCATTTGTACCTTACGGGCAAACCAGCGAACAACTTGTGGACGTCGTTGAAGAAGCCATCTGGTAAAGAGCCTCACGCCTCTACGAGACCATGTAGCGGGCCTGGAGGTGTGGAGGCGAATGTGGCGGCGTCCGACGAGCGAGGTAGCCGTGCTTGCATGCTGCGGACAGGTAAGGTGAGGGCGTGGTGGCATTGACGTCGGGGTGCTGAGACGGTGTCAAAAACGGTCCACCAAACCCCGAAGTAGGGGGCATCGAGGGGTAGCGTGCTGCTGGGAGAGGTGTGGGTGCGGGCGGGCGGCCTGGGCACCGGAACTAGGCGGCGGTGGCTACGGGTGGGAGGGCTGGGAGTGTTGATGGAAGGAAGGGGGAATGGCCAATGTGCCACCGATTGACGGGCCGGGAGGACAAGAGCGTTGCCTGTCAACGCCAACGCAAAACCTAACCCTAATTTGGGCTTGACATGGGTCGCGCGCGGACAACAAGCAGACGCTTGTCCATTTGGATCGCCGCGTTGGGCCGATTTTTATGGACGTTTCGATTCAAACGGTAGTGTAATTGCAGCTCTTCTTGTATGTGTTGATTGTGCTCCCTTTTTCTTTGTTGGGTAATATAAGGCATTTCTGGCTTAAGCAGCAGTTTCTTGCTGTGCAACTCTTTGTACAGCTTCCAAGCTATCATTCAGAAAATGTGTGTTTCTTTCCGAATGATACGTAGCTATTCAAATCTATCGTTGTGTTTGGTTGTTTCTCCGGGCATCCCTAGATAACTGCTGGATGCATCACCCTTCAGTTAGAGATTAGTTAGTACAAGTATGTGATCTGCAGGCAGTTATGTTTTTGCAACAGCAGATTTTACATTTTTTTTAGTTTTGACTAGATGTGTGATATCACATATACGCTCTTCTCGTATTTTCAGTGATTTGGGATGTTGTTATACATGATTACAGTCATTCATAGTCTTATCGCTGGTAAATATTCTACGTGACCCACTCTTGGAGTGCTACTCTCCGGATGATTATTTACGTCTCCTGTCTAATGTTGGAAAGGAGACTGTTTCCTGAATGAGCCGCATATGAAGATGATGTCGTTGGGCCTTGGAATCGCTACAAGTTGTCGTTGAAGCTCGCCGAGGATCATCCTGAACTCAGCGATAAGTAAAAAATGCACCAGGGCGCCAGACCTCTGCTTTTAGCTTTTGAGAGATGTTACCCCTTAAAGAAGTTAGCTCCTAGCCCCGTCACATTTATGTAGTTTGCAATGGTGTGAATTTCAAGTTCTAGATCATCCTGGTTGGTTGTCATTCAAAACTGTATGTCGTCTCTCTAATTAGCCACAACCATTTTGCAGTCCAGGCATGTTAGAATCTCAGTTCCTTTTAAGATATGTGAAAGGAGCAAGCTATACAACAAATTTGACTAGAAACAATGCAGTCTCCAACAGAGTTGCTGCCTGGATCTGCTCCATCTCACGCACCCCTTCGTCTTGGTTGGGTAATGCCATGCGTTTCTAGCTTAAGCTGTAGTTTTCTTGACGGGAAAACTCTTTGAGATGTACATCATCAGGTTATCTAGAATTTCTGTTTCCTGGCCTCATCTACACATCAGTCTCTCTATCTATCTGTCTGTCTGTCTCTGCAGCTCAAAGGTTCAACCGTGCAACTGTTCCTGTGTCTGCTACTCTACTGTTTCCAAATGGGCTAGTGCCGTTACGAAAAAGCTAATTAAGATGCGAACTGTGACACTTGTATGTTATTTTCCTCCTCCTTTTTTCAGTGATACGTCTTGGTGATGTTGGCAAGGGGACGCTGTCTGTTTCCTGGATGAAGATGGCGCGGATGGACTCAGACCCATCCTGAACCCAGTGAGTTCAGCGCCAGCACTCAATCTCTTGGAGATAAGGCATTTGTACCAAATTTCCGCAGATGCTTCACTAGCAGATCGGATGCTTCGGTGCCCATGCTGATATTGGACACAAGAAATTCTCTTGTTGAATGGGGTCAAGACTCAAGAGGGGCTGCTGCACTGCATGATGGTGCTGCACACTGCATAACTGGGGCTTCTATTGCTCGCATCAGTATGTCACCAAGCCAAAAAGCAGTAACCTCACCAAACATGAGAGTTGCTCCTGGCTCCTGCTCCTCATCCGATTTTGAAAACAATTTACAGAGTTTTCAGCTACATTCGCGTCAACAAGTACATTTTCTGCAGTGGACATTTCAAGTTTCAGCGGGCATGCCGATTCTTCTTGTTTCCACGAGGAGGGGGTCAACTATGCCTGCAGGTGCTTACTCAGTTCTATGTTTATTGTTGCTGAGATGCAAGCACCTGCTGCTACTATTTTGAAATCGGCTACTACTACCCTACTGCCATTCGAGAAAGCTACTGTATTTAACATGCCAGCTGTAATGGCTCTTTCAACTGGTAGCAATTTGTATGCCATCTGGGTTGTTGTTTTCCTTCTTATTTTTCCAGTGATAGATCCTGGTGATGTTCGAACTGGATGAAGATGACGCCGATGGATTTGGGCATCGAAACCGCCACCAGATGTCCTTGAAGATCGCCACAACCTGTCGTCGAAGATCGACAATGACGAGTAGGCAGTTAATGCATCGCCAGATCTCTCCCCAAGACAATTTTACACTAATTAATTTGGAAGTACTTAGAAGCCAAGAACATCAGAGTTGCCGGTTGCTGCTCCTGCTCCTTTTACGTAAATACGCCAATATGCTGCACAATATGTCTTCAGCAAGAGTTGTAGCTTTATCCCTTGTCTCAGACATTCTTTCGGTGTGATGTGTGAACTGCGTGTGTTTGCACTCTCTGCGCATCTTCAGTAGGTCTTCAGCTGTTATCAATCCACAAAATTCTTCCCCATTTTTTTAAGGAAAAAACGGAACATTACCTAATTAATGAATTTAGACAGGGGCTCTTCTCGTTTTCTCAACGATTTGGCTGAAGTTATGCTTGGTCTTTTACAGTTACGTATATGTTTGCTATATGACTATATATCAATGTTAAAAAATCAGACACTCTCTCTCCGTGAAGATGATGCTGCTGGTTTTGGAAATAGCTAACGATCATTAGGAGCTGTACTCCAAAACTCACAAGGACCACCCTAAATCAGTGAAGGGCGAGTAATCATTCTGTACACATGATGAAGTAATGCAGTGCGCCAGGTTGCGATTTTATATCTCGAGGAGACCGGAGCATTTGTACAAAAGTTTCACTGTCAGATTCAGTTTAATTACAAGAACTATACTGGTGGAGGAGACATCTCTTGAGCTTTGTACAGCATCCAGGTTGTCATTCAGAAAATCTATGTTTGTTCTGGTTGTTGTTTCTCCCGGCGTCTGTTGCACGCTTGATCCTCCGGTCAGGTGCCGGCAGTTGCTTAAACAGGATGAAGCCATTTTCTTCTTGGCTAGTTATTTCCTTGTGCGAGCTTGTAATGCCGCAAACTACACATCAAGGAAGCTCCTTCAGTGCCTGGCTGATGTTGGAACGGACACACTCTATTTTTTGAATGGGCTGCATGAAGAAGATGATGATCCAGATGGTGCCGGGCATGGATAAAAGCCAATAACCAGGAAACAAGACCATATGAATTGACTCCATGCGAGCTTGTAATGCCGCAAAGGCTGACATGAATAGAGCAGACACAAGACCATATGAAAGGAGACACTCCCTGTTTCCTCGATGAATATAACGCTGATGGACATGGACCCATCCTGAACTCGGTGAGCTTTTGGTCTCTTGAGGAAACAAGGCATTTGTACCCAAGTTGTTTCGCGGATCTATCAGTAGCAGCAGATTGGGTGCTTGGGTGTCAGCCTTGCTGACAATCCACACCAGCCAGCTTTTGTTGAATAGCCTCAAGAGCTGCTGCTGCACTGTGATGTCTACTACACAACCTCCTTCTTGTAGATGTTGTTGGGCCTGCAAGTGCACAGGTTTGTAGGACAGTAGCAAATTTCCCTCAAGTGGATGACCTAAGGTTTATCAATCCGCGAGAGGCGTAGGAGGAAGATGGTCTCTCTCAAACAACCCTGCAACCAAATAACAAAAAGTCTCTTGTGTCCCCAACACACCCAATACAATGGTAAATTGTATAGGTGCACTAGTTCGGCGAAGAGATGGTGATACAAGTGCAATATGGATGGTAGATATGGGTTTTTGTAATCTGAAAATATAAAAACAGCAAGGTAGCGAGCGGTAAAAGTGAGCGTAAACGGTATTGCAATGATAGGAAACAAGGCCTAGGGTTCATACTTTCACTAGTGTAAGTTCTCTCAACAATAATAACATAGATAGATCATATGACAAGCCATCAACATGCGACAAAGAGTCACTCCAAAGCCACTAATAGCGGAGAACAAACGTAGAGATTATGGTCGGGTACGAAACCACCACAAAGCTATTCTTTCGGATCAATCTATAAAAGAGTTCGTACTAGAATAACACCTTAAGATACAAATCAACCAAAACCCTAATGTCACCTAGATACTCCATTGTCACCTCAAGTATCCGTGGGCATGATTATACGATATGCATCACACAATCTCAGATTTATCCAACCAGCATAAAAGTACTTCAAAGAGTGCCCCAAAGTTTCTACCAGAGAATCAAGAACGTGTGCCAACCCCTATGCATAGGTTCCCAATGTCACGAAACTCGTAAGTTGATCACCAAGACATACATCAAGTGTTCTCATAAAGACTCAATCCGATAAGATAACTTCAAAGGGGAAACTCAATTCATCACAAGAGAGTAGAGGGGGAGAAACATCATAAGATCCAACTACAATAGCAAAGCTCGGGATACATCAAGATTGTGCCATAGAGGGAACACGAGAGAGAACACAAGAGAGAGAGGGATCAAACACATAGCTATTGGTACATACCCTCAGCCCCGAGGGTGAACTACTCCCTCCTCGTCATGGATAGCGCCGGGATGATGAAGATGGCCACCGGAGATGGATCCCCCCTCCGGCAGGGTACCGGAAAGGGGTCCCGATTGGTTTTTCGTGGCTCTGGAGGCTTGCGGCGGCGGAACTCCCGATCTAGGTTCTGTTCTGGAAGTTTTAGGGTGCGTAGGTATATATGGGTGAAAGGAGTACGTCGGTGGAGCTACGGGGGCCCCACGAGGCAGGGGGCGCGCCCAGGGGGGAGGGCGCGCCCCCCACCCTCGTGAGCACCTCCCGTATCTTCTGACGTGGAGTCCAAGTCCATCAGGTGGGTTTCCTTCCAAAAATAACTTCTCCAGTTGATTTCGTTCCGTTTTGACTCCGTCTGATATTCCTTTTCCTCGAAATACTGAAATAGGCATAAAACAGCAAATCTGGGCTGGGCCTCCGGTTAATAGGTTAGTCTCAAAAATAATATAAAAGTGTATAATAAAGCCCATAATCATTCAAAACACATAGTAATATAGCATGAATGCTTCATAAATTATAGATACGTTGGAGACGTATCAGCATCCCCAAGCTTAATTCCTAATCGTCCTCGAGTAGGTAAATGATAAAGAAAGAATTTATGAAGTGTGAATGCTAGAGGTGCACAAGTTTGATCAACGATAATTTCAATCACCTTTTCTAGCATGATTATATGTCATAACAGTAATTCATCTCATAAAACTTCTCACGATAAAGTGACAAGCAATTCACATATCAAGGCATAGACCATAAACATTCTTGAAAACTAGCAAACTTCATTCTTAGTCATCAAAACAATTGCAATTCATCTTATTTTCAGGAATAGGAAACTCCACATACTCAACTATCATATAGTCTTCTACAATTGCTAACACTCACGCAATACTTATGGTTATGAAGTTTTAATCAGACACAGAGAAAGATTGGGGCTTATAATGTTGCCTCCAAACTTATTCACCTTTGGGTGATGTCAACAATAATAGTTCATGCTAACGTACATCCAATTGGATATATATATATCAGGATCACCCCACCATGAAGTGCTTGCCAAAGGATAAAATGAAAAAGGGAAAGGTGAAGATCACCTTGACTCTTGCATAAAGTAAAAGATAGGCCCTTCGCAGAGGGAAGCAGGGATTTGCAGAGGTGCCAGAGCTCAATTTTTAAAATAGAGATAAATAATTTTGAGAGGTATGATCTCATTGTCAACATAACAACCAAGAGTTCCCAATATCTTCCATACTACATACATTGTAGGCGGTTCCCAAACAGAATGGTAAAAATTTATACTCCCCCAACCACCAACAAGCATCAATCCATGTCTTGCTCGAAACAACGAGTGCCTCCAACTAACAACAATCCTGGGGGAGTTTTGTTTAATTATTTTGATTTGCTTTGATCTTTTTGGATCATGGGACTGGGCATCCTGGTTACCGCCACTTTCTCGTGAAAGAGGAGCGGAGTCCACTCCTCTTGAGAATAACCCACCTAGCATGGAAGACACTGACAGCCCCTAGTTGCTACATGAGCAATTCGGGCATACAAAACAGATTATGATTCGAAGGTTTAGAGTTTGGCACATGCAAATTTACTTGGAACGGCAGGTAAATACCGCATATAGGTAGGTATAGTGGACACTCATGGCAAAACTGGGTTTAAGGATATTTGGAAGCACAAGTAGTATCTCTACTTGGTGCTAGGAATTTTGGCTAGCATGAGGGGGAAAGGCAAGCTCAACATGTTTGAATGATCCATGACAATATACTTTAACTGAGATGCGAGAAAACATAACCCATTACATTGTCTTCCTTGTCCAACATCAACTCTTTAGCATGTCATACTTAATGAGTGCTCACAATTATAAAAGATGTCTATGATAATATATTTATATGTGAAATCTCTCTTCCTTCAATATTCTTTCATGAATTGTTCAAATGACTAATACAATGCTTGCTAACTGTCAATAAATTTACAACCTCTACATCTTAGATGTGAAGTCATTACTCCCCATGGGATAAGCAAATGAAACATATATAATTTCAGATTTGTGACATTCAACTTATTCAACCATTTACTCATAGGATATAAGTGAAGCACACGAGTAAATGGAAAGCTACTCCAAAAAGATATAAGTGAAGATCAATGAGTAGCTAAATAATTATGCAACTATGTGAAGACTATCTCTCATTTAAGAATTTCAGATCTTGGTATTGTATTCAAGCAACAAGCAAAACAAAATAAAATTACATTGCAAGAATAGCACAACTCATGTGAAGAAGCAAAAACTTAGGCTCAACCGATACTAACCGATAGTTGTTGAAGAAGAAAGTTGGGATGCCTACCTGGGCATCCCCAAGCTTAGATGCTTGAGACTTCTTGAAATATTATCTTGGGATGCCTTGGGCATCCCCAAGCTTGAACTTTTGTGTCTCCTTAATTCCTCTCTTATCATGGTTTCTCTTTTTATCAAAAGCTTCATTCACAACAAACTCAAGAAGAACTCGTGAGATAGGTTAGTATAAACCAATGCAAAACCTTATCATTTTCTAATGTAGCAAATCAATAAAATTATTATTCAACATTGCATACTAAATGCCTCTGCATATTTAATACTCCTATCCTTAAATAGAATCATTAAATAAGCAAACATATGCAAACAATGCAACCATAACAGCAATCTGTCAAAACAGTATAGTCTGTAAAGAATGCAAGATTCATCATACTTACCTAACTCCAAAAATTATGAACTAAAATTCCCACTATAATAAATTTATCAGAGCTCAATATGCAAAAAGATTCAACATTATACCACTCTCTGACTTTTCTAAGTAATTTTTGCAACAGCGGTAAACTTTCTGTTTTCAAACAGCAACATGCTACTTGCAAAATAAGCATGGCAAAGGCTATCCTTGACTTTTTTATTGAAATTAAAGATCAAAACATTATTCTAACTAACAGCAAGCAAAAACTAACAAAAATGACATGACGCTCCAAGCAAAACACATATCATGTGGCGAATAAAAATATAGCTCCAAGTAAAGTTAGCGATGAACGAAGACGAAAGAGGGGATGCCTTCCGGGGCATCCCCAAGCTTAGGCTCTTGGTTATCCTTGAATATTACCTTGGGGTGCCTTGGGAATCCCCAAGCTTAGGCTCTTTCCACTCCTTATTCCATAGTCCATCGAATCTTTACCCAAAACTTGAAAACTTCACAACACAAAACTTAACAGAAAACTCGTGAGCTCCGTTAGCGAAAGAAAACAAAACACCACTTCAAGGTACTGTAATGAACTCATTCTTTATTTATATTGGTGTTAAACCTACTGTATTCCAACTTCTCTATGGTTTATAAACTATTTTACTAGCCATAGATTCATCAAAATAAACAAACAACACAATGAAAACAGAATCTGTCAAAAACAGAACAGTCTGTAGTACTCTGTAACTAACGCAAACTTCTGAAACTCCAAAACTTCTAACAAAATTAGAAGACCTGGAAAATTTGTTTATTGATCAGCAGCAATTGGAATCACTATTTTATCACGTTCTGGTGATTTTTAACAATTCGGGCACTGAGCGCAAAGATTCTGGAAATTACAGCAAGATCAAATAACTATCATCCAAGAAGATCCAATAGGTTCTACTTGGCACAAACACTAATTAAAACACAAAACCACATCTAAACAGAGGCTAGATGGATTATTTATTACTAAACAGAACCAAAAAGCAAAAAACTAAAATAAAATTGGGTTGCCTCCCAACAAGCGCTATCGTTTAACGCCCCTAGCTAGGCATTATGATTTCAATGATGCTCACATAAAAGATAAGAATTGAAACATAAAGAGAGCATCATGAAGAATATGACTAGCACATTTAAGTCTAACACACTTCCTATGCATAGGGATTTTGTGAGCAAACAACTTAGAACAATAATCAACAAGCATAGGAAGATAAAACAAGCATAACTTCAAGATTTTAAGCACATAGAGAGGAAACTTGATATTATTGCAATTCCTACAAGCATATGTTCCTCCCTCATAATAATTTTCAGTAGCATCATGAATGAATTCAACAATATAACCAGCACCTAAAGCATTCTTTTCATGATCTACTTGCATAGAAAATTTACAACTCTCCACATAAGCAAAATTCTTCTCATGAATAATAGTGGGAGCAAACTCATCAAAATAACTATCATGTGATTGAAAATTAAGATCAAGATGACAAGTTTTATGGTTATCATTATTCTTTAAAGCATATGTGTCATCACAATAATCATCATAGATAGGAGGCATGCTTTCATCATAATAAATTTGCTCATCAAAGCTTGGGGGACTAAAAATATCTTCTTCACTAAATGTAGCATCCCCAAGCTTGGGACAAACATTAATTTCAGCAAATATATTCTCAAATATGTCATTCTCATCAAACATAGCTTCCCCAAGCTTGGGCCTTTTCATATCATAAGCATAATCACTCTCATCATTAATAGTATGGATAGCACCAATAGTATAGCAATTATCATTATCACAAGTAGTAGGAGCAACATCCTTTGGAAGGGATACCTTTTTACCTTTGTTTCTCCTTCTTTTCTTTTTCTTCTTCACATTATGTGTAGGTTCAACCTTCCTCTTTGAGCTCCTTATTGATGAGATTGGTTGAATAGAAAGCTCCTCCTCGTTACCTAATTCATCATAAGAAATAATAGGAGGAGATTGGGAAGTCTCTTGCCTTTCATTAGTATTCTCTTCATCTTCTATTTGTTTTCTTTTCTTTATGTAATTGGCAATATAACGATTTTCAATGCAATTCACCGCACAATACATATAAATCTTTTCTAGATCAAAATCAAGAAATCTATCAAGATTAAATTTTGGAATACCCTCAGTTATACGTTTCATTTCTTCATAACCCAAAAGAAGGCTAAGTTCTTTATGATGCTCAAGGGTAATCAAATTATCACAATATTTGGACACGACTTGATCATGAAACAAATAGCATCGGAGCTTTAAATGACCATGTTCATTGCAAAGTTCACAAGGGGCACGAAAAATATTGTTTTTTTTTTGAAACGAGGCAAAAGCTTTGCCTTATATTGATAAAGAAGGAGCAAGAACAACAGCAAGGTGGGAATGGCTTAGGCCATCCCAAAGGAAAAGGAAAAAACAAAAACAACAAACAGATCAGCCCACAAGATCCGCCAGGTTTTTTGCTCCCGCTAGAATCCAATCTTTTGCTACCTCTCTTATCTTGTGCATGACCACCACCGGCAGAGAGGATTTCTTGTTGAAGACTCTCTCATTTCTTTCCTTCCAGATTTCCCAGGTGATGAGCATGATAGCCGTTTTTAGACCTTTGGGAGAGGAAGAGGGCACGAAAAATATTGAATCTTTCAGCACATTCATCTAGCTCTTCTTGCAACAATTTGGTTTCTAAGTACTTATGCCTCTTGCAATATATATCTTCTTTATTTGGTGTGTTCATGCAAACATGCATTCCACAAAAGTGGACATGCTTATGAGAGATATTTTCATCATGACTAGAGCAATCATCATTAGTACTATGGATATTCAAGGAGTTCATACTAACAACATTGCAATCATGCTCATCATTCAAAGATTTAGTGCCAAACAATTTAGAGATTTCTTCTTCTAGCACTTGAGCACAATTATCCTTTCCATCATACTCACGAAAGATATTAAAAAAATGAAGCGTATGAGACAAACTCAATTTCATTTTTTGGTAGTTTTCTTTTATAAACTAGACTAGTGCTAAAACAAGAAACAAAAAGATTCGATTGCAAGATCTAAAGATATACCTTCACTTACCTAGCCTCCCCGGCAGCGGCGCCAGAAAAGAGCTTGATGTCTACTACACAACCTTCTTCTTGTAGACGTTGTTGGGCCTGCAAGTGCACAGTTTTGTAGGACAGTAGCAAATTTCCCTCAAGTGGATGACCTAAGGTTTATCAATCCGCGAGAGGCGTAGGAGGAAGATGGTCTCTCTCAAACAACCCTGAAACCAAATAACAAAAAGTCTCTTGTGTCCTCAACACACCCAATACAACGGTAAATTGTATAGGTGCACTAATTCGGCGAAGAGATGGTGATACAAGTGCAATATGGATGGTAGATATGGGTTTTTGTAATCTGAAAATATAAAAACAGCAAGGTAGCGAGCGGTAAAAGTGAGCGTAAACGGTATTGCAATGATAGGAAACAAGGCCTAGGGTTCATACTTTCACTAGTGTAAGTTCTCTCAACAATAATAACATAGATAGATCATATGACAAGCCCTCAACATGCGACAAAGAGTCACTCCAAAGCCACTAATAGCGGAGAACAAACGTAGAGATTATGGTCGGGTACGAAACCACCACAAAGCTATTCTTTCAGATCAATCTATAAAAGAGTTCGTACTAGAATAACACCTTAAGATACAAATCAACCAAAACCCTAATGTCACCTAGATACTCCATTGTCACCTCAAGTATCTGTGGGCATGATTATACGATATGCATCACACAATCTCAGATTTATCCAACCAACATAAAAAGTACTTCAAAGAGTGCCCCAAAGTTTCTACCGGAGAATCAAGAACGTGTGCTAACCCCTATGCATAGGTTCCCGATGTCACGAAACCCGCAAGTTGATCACCAAGACATACATTAAGTGTTCGCATAAAGACTCAATCCGATAAGATAACTTCAAAGGGGAAATTCAATTCATCACAAGAGAGTAGAGGGGGAGAAACATCATAAGATCCAACTACAATAGCAAAGCTCGGGATACATCAAGATCGTGCCATAGAGGGAACACGAGAGAGAACACGAGAGAGAGAGATCAAACACATAGCTACTGGTACATACCCTCAGCCCCGAGGGTGAACTACTCCCTCCTCGTCATGGATAGCGCCGGGATGATGAAGATGGCCACCGGAGATGGATCCCCCCTCCGACAGGGTACCAGAAAGGGGTCCCGATTGGTTTTTCGTGGCTCTGGAGGCTTGCGGCGGCGGAACTCCCGATCTAGGTTCTGTTCTGGAAGTTTTAGGGTGCGTAGGTATATATGGGTGAAAGGAGTACGTCGGTGGAGCTACGGGGGCCCCACGAGGCAGGGGGCGCGCCTAGGGGGCAGGGCGCGCCGCCCACCCTCGTGAGCACCTCCCGTATCTTCTGACGTGGAGTCCAAGTCCATCAGGTGGGTTTCCTTCCAAAAATAACTTCTCCAGTTGATTTCGTTCCGTTTTGACTCCGTCTGATATTCCTTTTCCTCGAAATACTGAAATAGGCATAAAACAACAAATCTGGGCTGGGCCTCCGGTTAATAGGTTAGTCCCAAAAATAATATAAAAGTGTATAATAAAGCCCATAATCATTCAAAACACATATTAATATAGCATGAATGCTTCATAAATTATAGATACGTTGGAGACGTATCACACTGCCACTGCATGATGGTGATGGACACTGCATAACATTAACAGGGGCTTCTATTGTTTCACAGGATGAGTGGATCACCAAGCCAAAAACCAGCAACTTCACCAAACATAAGAGTTTCTGCAACAGCATGTTAATTAGCTTTAGTAGCCCATTTGAAAACAGCAGCAGTGGTTGAACCTTTGAGACAGACATCCTGATCATGTCCATGAGCCAAGGAAGCACAATTTAAAGAGTAGCCTTGTGAATCAATCATCATCAACAGAAAAAGGAGTAACATCTCAAAGAGCTTCCCAGCAAGAAAACTGCGTTTTCAGCTAAAATGCATTGCATTACCCAACCAAGACGTCGAAAGGGGAGCAGCTCCAATCCAGGCAGCAACTCTGTCAGGGCGCCATTTTTCCGAGTCAAACTTGTTGCATAGGTTGCTCTTTTCACATATCTGAAAGGGAACTGAAACTCTATCAAGCCTGAGCTGCAAAATGTTTTCGACTGCTGGGAGATGACGACCAGTACAGCGGGCAACGACAGGCCAAAAGGCTCTGACCTTGGGGGCCCAGCGAACAGAGAATCTGGCGAGCAGGAGGAGAAGAAGACACTGACGAGTGGGCCAGGCAGCGAGTGAGAGCGTATGTGAGCTGGCCTGTGTGCCGGGCTAGTGTTATATGAGGCGTGCGTTGAGTGAATCAGGGCATCGGGAATTATTGTAACTGAATATTCTTATGAGAAGCTGATCTTCTCCGGCCTCCTTCTTCTCCTCCTGCTACCTACTCCTCCTTCCCCAGATCTAGATCAGACCCATTACAGACCCATCCTGAATCCAGTGAGTGCAGCGCCGGCACTTGATCTCTTGGGGGACAAGGCATTTGTACCAAAGTTCTGCAGATGATTCAGTAGAAGATTTGGTGCTTCGATGTCCCTGCTGATAATGGACCCAAGAAATTCTCTTGTTGAATGGGGCCAAGACTCAAGAGGGGCTGCTGCACTGACACTGCATGATGATTCTGGACATTGCATAACTGGGGCTTCTATTGCTCGCATCAGTATGTTAAGAAGCCAAAACCCAGGGACACATCATCACCAAACACGAGAGTTGCTCCTGGCTCCTACTCCTCATCCCATTTTGAAAACAATTTTCAGAGTTCTCACCTACATTCGTGTCAACAAGTACATTTTCTGCAGTGGACATGTCTAAGTTTCAGCGGGCATTCCGATTCTGCTTGTTTCCACGAGGAACTGTGCCTGCAGATGCTTACTCAGTTCTATCTTTATTGTTGCTGAGATGCAAGCACTTCTACTATTTTGAAATCGGCTACTACTACCCTACGGCCATTCGAGAAAGCTACTGTATTTAACATGACAGCTGTAAATGGCGCTCTCTGTGTACACCGCATGTCATCCGGGTTGTTATTTTCTTTCTTATTTTTTCGGTGATAGATCCTGGTGATGTTGGAAATGGAGCAAGATGACGCCGATGGATTTGGGCATCGAAACCGCCACCAGCTGTCCTCGAAGATCGCCACAACCTGTCGTCGAAGATCGACAATGACGAGTAGGCAGTTAATGCATCGCCAGATCTCTCCCCAGGACAATTTTACACCAATTAACTTGGAAGTACTCCCTCCGTCTCATAATGTAAGACGTTTTTTCACACTGTGACAAAATGTCTTACATTATGAGACGGAGGGAGTAGAAGCCAAGAACATCAGAGTTGTTGGTTGCTGCTCCTGCTCCTTTTACATACATACACCAATATGCTGCACCGTATGTCTTCAGCAGAAGTTGTAGCTTTCTCCCTTGTATCGGACATTCTTTCAGTGTGATGTGTGAACTGCGTGTGTTTGCACTCTCTGCGCATCTTCAGTAGGTCTTCAGCTGTCATTGATCCACAAAATGACCCCCCATTTTTTTAAGGAGAAAATGGAACATCACCTCATTAATGAATTTAGACAGGTGCTCTTCTCATTTTCTCAACGATTTGGCTGAAGTTATGCTTGGTCTTTTAAAGTTACGTGTATATATATATATATATATATATATATATATATATATATATATATATATATGCTATATGACTATATATCACTGTTAAAAATTCAGACACTCTCTCTCCGTGAAGATGATGCTGCTGGTTTTGGAAATAGCTAACAATCATTAGGAGTTTACTCCAAACTCACAATAAGTAATGCAGTGCGCCAGGTTTGATTTTATATCTCGAGGAGATCGAGCATTTGTACAAAAGTATCACTGTCAGATTCAGTTTAACTACAAGCACTGTACTGGTGGAGGCGACATCTCTTGAGCTTTGTACAGGTACAACATCCAGGTTGTCGTTCGGAAAATGAGTATGTTGCTTCATCAAAAAAATCTATGTTTGTTCTGGTTGTTGTTTCTCCCGGCGTCTGTTGCACGCTTGATCCTCCAGTCAGGTGCCGGCAGTTGCTTAAACGAGATTAAGCCATTTTCTTCTTGGCTAGTTATTTCCTTGTGCGAGCTTGTAATGCCGCAAACTAGACATCAAGGAAGCTCCTTCAGTGCCTGGCTGATGTTGGAACGGACACACTCTGTTTTTTGAATGGGCTGCATGAAGAAGAAGATGATCCAGATGGTGCCGGGCATCGGTAAAAGCCAAGAACCAGGAAACAATAATACCATATGAATTGACTCCCTGCAAGCTTGTAATGCCGCAAAGGCTGACATGATTAGAGCAGACACAGGACCATATGAAAGGAGACACTCTCAGTTTCCTGGATGAAGATAACGCTGATAGACACGGACCCATCCTGAACTCGGTGAGCTTTCGATCTCTTGAGGAGACAAGGCATTTGTACCAAAGTCATTTCGCGGATCCATCAGTAGCAGCAGATTGGGTGTTTGGGTGTCAGCCTTGCTGACAATCCACACCAGCCAGCTTTTGTTGAATAGCCTCAAGAGCTGTTGCTGCACTGCCACTGCCTGATGGTGATGGACACTGCATAACATTAACAGGGGCTTCTATTGTTTCACAGGATGAGTGGATCACCAAGTCAAAAACCAGCAACTTCACCAAACATAAGAGTTTCTGCAACAGCATGTTAGCTTTAGTAGCCCATTTGAAAACAGCAGCAGTGGTTGAACCTTTGAGACAGACATCCTGATCATGTCCATGAGCCAAGGAAGCACAAGTTAAAGATTAGCCTTGTGAATCAATCATCATCAACAGAAAAAAGGAGTAACATCTCAAAGAGTTACCCAGCAAGAAAACTGCAGCTTAAGCTAGAAATGCATTGCAATGCCCAACCAAAGACGACGAAAGGGGAGCAGCTCCAATCCAGGCAGTAACTCTGTTAGGGCAACCATTTTTCCGAGTCAAACTTGTTGCATAGGTTGCTCTTTTCACATAGCTGCAAAATGTTTTCGACTGCTGGGAGACAAGACATACAACTTTGACTGACAACCTGGATGACAACATTCGATTCACCTACATAAATGTGACAGGGCAATAGAGTAAAAAAGGCTGGCCAAAATGGTCACGACCTGCATCCATCTATACAGTCCATATGCATCCATCCATCCATCTACCAGCAACATATATACTACCCCTACTATATAATACTCATTTAACTTTCAGCCAACAAGTCTTTAGCACCCAAAGGATACATACTCTTATAGCAAAGATAAGCAACTCTGTCACGTGCACATATCAGCTGCATGCATGTAACAGTAAACAAAACTACATAATATATAATTCTAAAAGTAGTAGTACGTACATAGAAGTTCTGACTTAACATTGTTGCAAAGTAGAGCTCATCAGTGGGGAGTCTGTCTCAATCCCATTACACAGCTAGCGCTTTAAGCATTACATGGCTGCAATTGGCTTGTTTACAAGACCAAGGAGCAACCAACTACTCAGGGGAACACTCGAATCATTGAACAACGCAACATAGGGAAAACATGATATCAAAGAGCCTCGCCCAACAGAGCAGAGAACGCGAGCCTCCTCGCGATCAGTGTCATATGCCATCAATGTGTTGTCTCGATGATTAGCATAAATCAAACTACGATCTGGATGATATGAGATGATAGCGTATTCATAGTCATAGGCTATACGTCTCACGTTCACCAACTTGTTATTGTCCACATGCTGCTTCAGCGTCCATTCATCTGAATCATACTTCGCAAGACACCAGATGGAAACTTGTACGCGATTTCCTGTGTGCACCATGTAATGCAAGTGCCCTTTGGGCAGACCAAGAAAACCAATCTCAGAACTTTTCACTCCTTCTGGCACTGGAATTGCCCTCCATTTATTCCCCTCCATGTCTACCGACACTACTGTAGACTGAGCACTGAGAAAATGCAATATGCCTTGATAAAACACGCGTCTGCTCGTGCAAATGCTGGTATCAGAGTCCCACCCACTTTCCTTGAAGCTCCATGACCCAGTTTCGGACGAGTATATATTTATGCCAGCCACCCGCCGCCACTCTTTCAACACAATCTGAAACACATGGAAATGGGAGGAAACATCACGATCAAAAGCCAAATGAAAGGTTTCTTCCTGAGCTACACAACTGGAGTCAGCTGGCAACGCTGGTAACACGACCCATCTCTCTGTGGCAGGATTGCAAACTAAATGGCGGAACGAACGCTGAGAAGAGCAGCACAAGAGAAGGCCATCACAACAGTCCTCCAGCCTGACGAGCTCAAACTCAGGCGGCAAGAAGGGGTAACTGGGATCAATCTGAGGTCCTTCACCGATATTGGCAAAGTGTCGAGCTACTTTGGGACAGCGCCCTATGTCTTCGGTGTCGAAGAAGAAGCCGGCGAGGGTCTGTGGGAGCTTCTTAAGGTGTTCAGGGTGGGAGATGAGGTAGCGCCAGTGCGTGTCGACGCACTTGCAGCAGCACAGCGACTTGAGTGGCAGCCATGACAGGATCTCGACGATGAGTGCGTCAGGGAGGTCGGTGAGAACAGTCTGCAGATTTCTTCTCATGCTAGATTTACTCGCCATTGCAAAAGAAGCCCAATCTGATATCGATTAGTACTTGAAATGTCAGATGATCCCTACAATAACATAAAAATGAATTTTTTCACTTGGTGGTCAGGTTCAAAGCTTGTCACCTTGTGATAAAATAATTACAATGCATATAACAAGCAACTACTCCCTCTGTCCCAAAATACTTGTCTCAACTTTGTACTAACTTAAGTACAAAGTTGTACTAAGTTTAAGACACTTATTTTGGGATGAAGGGAGTACTTATGAACATAATGCAAAATAGGTGGTTCAAAAGAACAGCACAATCTTGAGAAGGTAAGGGCTAAGCCAGGTCCATTGAGTTGGGGCTTATTTCAAACACAGATCAGAAATAGATTTACTATTAACAATCTTCATGTGCAAGTACTTAATCAGAGTAGTAGTTGCGCATCTGTGACGTATGTTCAGTTCCAAAGATTTAAGGAACTACTGTAGTAACAAGAAACTCAAAATCAGGTTATGCATACAGCTACAGCCACAGCCACAACATGTCTTGGAGATGCTTAGAGAAAAACTCTGAATTGCCTTGCTGCTTGCACCACTATCAACAACAACGACGGTGCCTGTGCTTCCTTCTGGAATTACAATTGGTTGATAACTGGTGCGCACAAAAACCTTGAGCCAGAGCTATACTATACAAGCTATCTGCCCACAAAAACCTCTCAGTCCGAATGCGATGACGAATAACAGATGGATGAGAGGCCATCAGAGAATAAATTCTGAGGCGCCATTTAACAACTCTTTCATGAGGATAAGAGTGTCTGTTCTCACCACTCACCTGGGTCTCACAGCTAATAACTGCTACTCTCCTGGTTCTGCCTACAACACCCAATTCCTGGGGAAGATGAAGGATCCTAGACCGCACAAGATTAGGTCTATGAAAACTAAAGAAAAGTGTGCTTTTCATTTGGCTGCATCTCCAAAAGAGGCTTTGGACGGCAGACAGATTAAGGGACAGGGGGTGGCCACACGCTGCGTTGTGTCCTATGTGCGATCAGTTTGGTGAAAGTGCAGTTCACTTGACGCTGCTCTGCGCTTTTGCCAAGCAGGTTTGGTGTGCTCTCGCTACCTAGCACGCGGATGCTGCTAAGACTGCTACCTCTATCTCCAACTGGTGTTGCAAAACCTCAAGATACACCAAGAACCGCACTACGAGATCTCAGGTCATGACTGTCATGTACATTGCCTGGAATCTCTGGAAAGAGAGAAACAGACGCATCTTCAAAAATGAGGCTATCTTGGTTGAGGGGGTAATAGCCCTGATTAAAGCTGACATAGAGGCCTTTGGGTAGGCATATCGCAAGTAGTCCGCTACAGCCCTACTTTTTAAACAGTGCGTAGTAAATTGCCAGCCAAAAACCCAAGTTAATCAGTGAGTAGTAAGTTGCCCGTCAAATATTTATTGTTTACTTGATCGATTAAAATGGAAGTACAATGAGCTGAAGAATGCTTTGTAATGAAGGAAGGAAGGAGAATATGTCCTTGTATAGCATCTAGGGCAACATGATAGAGTAGAAAGAAGGCTAACCCCAAAGTGTCAGTCAATGCTTGGTCTCTGACTGCTCTAGGGAAGTGAAGAGATTTTGGATATCACAGGCTCATAAAGAATCTTTACTGCATCTGCAGGAAAGATACCAATATTCATAGCTCATTAAATATTTTGACCTGGATAATGATACAAGAGGTTAATTGTATTGGTAGGCTATAAAATCATGCAAGGTTCAACAGAGAAATTTTTATTGTTATTTAGAAACCAAAGGACTGAATTTAGATACCAAACACACATTGCAGATTTGAGCAAAGGAATCACCCCAGTTAATGAATCGGCAGCAACGACATCTCAATAGTAGCACACAATAAATTCATGCAAGACCATGGTAACTAGTAGCCTATACAGGTTATTAAGTTGACAAAACCATGATACTTCAATAGAGCAAGTAGATACAAAAATAATGCATCTTTAAATAAACTGGCTGCTGCTATAATTTTTTTCTTAGCTACAATCCTACAAAAACTATTAAGCTGGTCCAGAAAATTCAAAGTCCAAGCACTCAATCTTGTCAAGAAAACAACATTTGTTTGCTTCCTTACAAGAAAAGAAAAGAGTCAGGGCTCTGAAGAAACATTCTGCTATAACTCAGAAAGCAAGCAGAGAAACATGGCCTGAAGCAGAATCTAGTAATTAGGAGACCAAACAGCCACTGAGAATTTACATGCCAACAAAGAAATAATTGATGAGCAAACACGACTTGGTTTTGGAGTAGTGATGAAATAGATAGATACATGGATGATGGCTAACATAGATAGATAAGTTCAATATATAGCATGGATAACATAAATGGGCATAACTTAGCTGCAACCAACATAATATACAGCAACATGGCCGTAGATAGAGATATGAATCATAATGGGCACTTACTCTGCAATGCTACCTATATACAGCAACATGATATAGCAGATAGGGCAAGACGACACTAATAACTCTATGGGTATGCAACCAAACAAGCATAAGAATCAGTAGGACAAAACAGTGCGCAACCACTTTACTACCTATGGCAAGTACTCTGTTAACACCTATCTTGTGGAAGAAATGATTAAGGGGAAGATATGGTTCAGGTTCAGGACAACCAAACCAAAAATCAGATGGCAACTGATAAACATATAACACAGCTTGAACATGAGGATCCATACAAACAAACTAGGCGGCATTTGCAACCAAACAAACAAATGCAGGTTGAGCGTGAGCAGCCAGACAGGCAACTAAACAAGCATACAAATCACTAGGACAAACGTACGGTGCACCATCGAAACGAATTTTTGCATTTGTGACGAAGAGGCATTACCGCGAACGCTTTGCGTGCACGGTGTCGACGCAACCTGTAGGCACTGCAGCTTGGGCGCGCCCGATGGCAGAGATCCAGGCCAATGTGGTCGTGCTTCCAGAGGCAGGACTCCGCGGCGTGCTCGGTGGCTTGGGTCGAGGGAGGAGGAAGCTGGCGGGCGGCCGGCAGCGGGGGTCGAGGGAGGACGAAGCTGGCGCGCGACCGGTCGGTGCAGGGCTTGGCTTGTCGACCACGTGCGACGCCAACGGAGGTGGCAGGCGAGCACGGACGGGGCAGCACAACCGACCGTGGATCCCAGCCACCGGTGGCGGAGCTTGAGCGGTGAGGTGGGGAGTTGAGCAGTGATGTATCTCCTCCCTTCCCTCTCAAACCAGGATATTTCAAAAGAGAAGATATTTTTATTCCCCATCTGGGTTGCCTCCCCAGAATCAACTAGAAGTGGGGTGTGATCGAGACCGACCGTGACAACGCATGGACTGTCACCAGAGGAAACTTCCGCTCCCAGTCCACGCTGGTGAGGACTCAATCCAACTTCTCATCAGTTGGATTGGGCAACGTGTTAGCCCAAGTAAATTTTCTACCAGAAAGCTCTATCTCCCTGAGATCCAAGCTTTTAATAATCGTATTGAACATAAACGACCATTTGGCATCAAAGTTATCATTATTCTTTTCATCCCGCCTTCTTATAATATTAAAATCACCCCCAACCAAAATTGGGAGCTGTTCATCTCCACAAATTCGAACTAAATCTGATAGGAAATCCGGCTTTAACTCGGGTTGAGCAGCTCCATACACTGGCACCAGTGCCCATTGGAAATCGTCAACCTTGGATCTAACTCAAAATTTAACTGCAAATTCCCCCATAAAGACATTCCGGACCTCCAAAGTTTCGCACTTGACCCCAAGTAGAATCCCACCATATCTTCCTCTTGGGGGTAAGCTGTGCCAATCGAAATCTATCCCTCCCGATAGTGTTCCAAGAAACTGTGAGGTAAAATTGTCTCTACCCATTTCCGAGAGGGCAATAAAGTCTAACTTGTGCTCTAAAGAAGCATCTGCCAGAAACCTTTGTTTAGCTAAGTCCGTCAAACCTCTGATGTTCCAAAAGATTCCTCTCATTTGTCATCATGGAATTTTTTTTGCAGTTCGGACCCTAGCACTTCTGCGCACCGCTGAGTACGGATATATCTTTCGTTTCCACTTGCGCTTAGGCTTGTTTTGCTCATCAACTTAGTCCACATAACCGAGCTAATGAGCTTACATTCCTCGTGATCAACTGGGGCTGAATACTCGTTAGTTTCCGGATTCCCGATCCTCTTAGACCGGGCGGGAGACGGTGCGCCCTAACACCCAAAGCATTAATTTCCAAATCATTTAAAGGCTTAACAGCCGCTAAGTTTCTAATAATCTCCATGGATCTTTCCGCCTCAAGATCAAGTAGGTCATTAACAGACTTAGCAATTTGTTAACCTCCAGAACCTAACGATACTCCCAACTGACTTGCATTGTTCACAATATCTACTTCAGAAAAATGGAAAATTGAATTGGTAGTATGTACTGACATACCTGTAGTGACCTCAATGTCACGAAGCTTGGCCGCCCTCATAGCGCGCCCCAGCTGCAGATCATCTACGTCAGGCTGCCCCTGTTGCCTGCTGCTCAGCCGAATACCTTCGGATCTGGGATCTGGGATCCCTCCGAAAGCAACAATGTCGTCGTGAGAAGGCCCAACCAGTTGTAGTCCGCCTGCTTGTGTCCCAACTGGGTTAACTCCCACCGCATCCGAAGCACAAAGACCGCCCATCCTGCTCATCTCAGGTTTCCCCATAGTGGCCACCATGGGGGCATCCGTCCGGGGCGACTGAAGAGATGTCCTCGCCGGGCTGTGAGAGGAGCACTGCCCTAGCATCCCCTCAGCGGAGGGTGATCCGCCAACAAGTGCTCCCGACGCCGGCTCCAGCAGAACTGCCGGCGAACTGGGCGTGGTTGGGGCAGGCGAGGAAGGACTAGAGGTACTGTGGCCCACCTGGCCACAGCCATCCTCCCCCTCAGCCCGATCAGCCAAGTCCGGCGAGCACAGCGACGAAGGAGGCGGGCAAAAAGGAGTAAAGCCCGCCTGGCCTTGGCTCCCCTCCCCCTCGTCCTGACGTACAGCAGCCGACCGTGGCGAAGGCAATGCTGGCACCCTTTCCCCTTGGCCGATGTGCGGCATGCAAAGGTCGGCACCAGGGCTCCTTCGAACGACCTTCTCCAGAGGCGTGGAGATCTCACAGTCCAGAGGAGCATCAATCTCGACTGTATGACCCCTAAGCCGACCTGGAGCCGAATGAAACGAGCCAAAATGAAGGGAATTCATAGGTGTCGATGACGGAGCTACCTCCTTGGTAGTCTCAACAGTCGAAGAACTCTGCTTGGTCGCCCTCGAACCTTTGGGTTTAACATGTTTATCGTTATCAGCTTCTTTACCAGTAGCACCATCACCTTCAGTTGTATCCATGTCAGAAATACCGTCATTCTCCTGGAAAATAGCAGGTGTCTCGATTTCCACGTCCAAGTCATACATAACTCCTGCATACGTCCACCTCACCACATCAGGCACATCCGCAATATTCACCACACTGACAAGCAGCCGCGCCACGTCATGTGCGCAGGTAAAAGGCATATCCACTTTCTCCGTCTTACCAATGAGAGACCCGATACTACAGGTCACCGAGTAGTGTTTCAGAGGCTTATGCGGTGCCCCCGAAAAACGCACCCAAATCTGAGAGAGCGGAATACCCTTCGGTTCTTTCTGCTTCCACTTATCAAACTCAAGAACACAACTAGTACCTTGTACTCTGCAGAGACCAAACGTAAGCAAGCGAGTCAGATCCTCAGCCGTAGGGAAATCCACCTTATAGGACTTACCCTCCAGTGCTATCATCTCCCACTGAGAGCCACTAGGCGCCAAATCACGCAACTGTTGCAAGACTTGAGCCTCAGTCCACGACCCACCAGTAACTCTTACAACTCCTGTCCTTGAAGAGCCCGACGAGCGATCTGGTGAGTCAACGGTGGGTGACTGAAAGAACATCAGCTCTTGACAGCAAACACCGTATATCGTAACCACTGGCTTGGGCCCCAGAAGGACCGGACACTCACCCAACTCATGTCGTGGTTTAAGGCACGTGTCGCAAAATTCTGTCGTGCACTCGGCAATAAAGTGACCCTACTCCCAACATCGGTAGCAAATCATCTTCTCTTTCTTGCGAGCCCACTTTGCCACTCGTTCTCCTTCAGATTTCTCTGAACCCTTATCCGAAGATGAATCCTTTGACTTTTTCCGGTTTTGCTTAGCGCTAGGGACCTTGACGGCCGCCAGAGCCCGAACGTGTCCATGGCCGTCGCTGACAGGGCCGACGCAGCAGCCGCATCCGGCTCCTTGGCGCTCTTGGCGGCAGGATCGGCTTCAGCAGTTTTCACAGGCGGCGGAGGCGGCCACGGTGGAGGAGGCCTCCTGCCCCCTCCTCGGCCCCCGCAATGGGATCGGAAGCCGCCCCGGTATCTGTAGTCAGGCCCCGACCGTCCTTCAACAAAATTGCCAGGCGGTCCCTGGAAACCTCGGTCAGAGTAGTCGTTCTGCCACGCGTAACCATGCCCTCCGCCTGTCGACGATGAACCTATGTGCTGCCCATCCCCATAAGCATCATATCCGTCGTCCCCCCACCGACCTCAGGGGGGTCCCTACCACCGTGCTCAGAAACCGTAGCAGCCGCCCAGCCATCTCTTGCCGGCGGAGCTCTGCCGCCGTTCTCAGGAACTGCTGCGGTCGCCCTGCCATCCCTTGCCGGCGGAGGCCTCGGCCCCTGCAGGGTCCTTGCCTGCGGTGGTGCCGCCCTGGACGGTGGCGGTGGTCCACCCCCACGCCCCGCCATGGATAGCGCCGATACCCTGGCGGCTCGGCCCTGCTGCAGTCGAGGAAAGCCAGGCGTAGCTCGTCTACCAACCCTAGGTTCCAGCCGCACATGAGAATCCTCGTACACCGAGGCATCGTCATGCAACACATGATGGGCCTCATCCAAAGTTTCGGTACCCAAATCCACCAACTGGGCCACATACCCAGTGTCATGGTGGCCTTTTGCCTCCGGGACGGCAGCGCTCGCAGCCGGCCCACTAAGGCCCAGCAACTGGTTCAAACGAACCTGCCTTGCCTCCCGGATCGCAACTGGCTGCACGGCCTGTGGCTGCGCCGTCCGCTCCGGCTGCACAATGCGCTTCTTCTTCTTCCTAGTGACCAACTTCCAAGAATTTGTAGTGAAATAATCAGCCAATGTGATTTGTTGCACACAAACCTTAGGAAGAGGACCTTTCCATGGCTTGATCTTCCGCACCGCTGTTTTACAAACATCAGTAGGGCGGGGCTCGAAAGATGCCTTGATCTTCTTGCAAATGACTGGAGATGACAGGTTCGACGCACTCCCGATGGAGATCGGCTAGCCCTGAGGTTTCTGGTCATATTCCACCGCAGAAACCACACCCTCCTCATCGTCATCGACATCGTCTGCAAGGACCCAAAATCTACCCCCAAAACGCGATTCCAGCTTCACCTCGTCTTCTGAAGTCAAATCCACCGCGTCGATCTGATCCGATTCGATGAATTGATCCTACACACAATCAACAATAACTACGTTGTAAATATCAAATGACATGCGCATACCTTCATCTACACGCTCATCCTCTTAAAGATGACGGCCGGCGAGGATATCATCATAATGTTCCATGATCACCATCCAGCGCGAAGAGTGGGCATGGAGAAATCCGTCACACCAGATTTCTGCTGGAATTTTGTCTATTTTGGGCCTAGCCCAGTAGCAGTTTCAGAAATTCCTAATAAATCCTAGAGGCCCACGCAGCCCATTCATGCAAGGCAAGAGGTGGAACTAAAGTTTAGTCCCACATTGCTAGTTTAGAGGGAGTTGGACCTCTTTATAAGGGAGGTTCTTTACCCACTTGTATGAGCATGAGAACAAGAGGGACATCCACACGCGCTCCTCCTCCGCCGCCCGCCTCGCCACGCCACGCCACGCCTCGTCACGACGCGCCGCGGGTTGCGGGAATAAGCATCAACTATAAGAGGTGGCGCGTGAGAGGAGTCTTATGGTTTCAAACCATGAGTTGCTATGACGCCACTCTTGGCAAACCTGAAGGAGAGCTTGATGCTCAACAGGCACAAGCTTTTCAGAAAATGGATACTCTGTTTAAGGCTGCTCTCTTGAGTTTTCTTGGTGAGAATATAGTTGATGCTTATGCGTCAATTTATAATGGAAAAGATATGTAGGATGCACTCAAGGCCATGTTTGGGGTCTCGGATGCCGGCACTGAGCTATACATGATGGAGCAATTTTATGATTACAGAATGACTGAAGAGCGCTCCGTGGTTGAGCAAGCTCATGAGATACAATCATTTGCTAGAGAACTTGAGCACTTCAATTGTATGCTGCCGGACAAGTTTGTTGCCGGAGGTATTATCACTAAGATTCCTCCTTCATGGAGGAACTTTGCTAACTTACTAAAGCATAAGAGACAGGAGTTTTCCGTCCCGGATCTCATTGGTACTCTTGATGTGGAAGAAAAGGCGAGAGCAAAGGACACATGTGCTCGAGGTATTGAGGGAGGATCTAGTGCCAATCTGGTATAGAAGAAGAACTTCCAGCCCCACAAGTTCAAGAACAAGGGCAAGTTTGATGGTAAAGCAAAGTTTGATGGGAAAAACAAGGCTGTGCAACACATGAAATTCAAGAAGAAGAATGACAAGAAGAAAGGTGCTTGTCATGTGTGTGTGTGGATCCTGATCATTGGGCTCCTAGTTGCCCTAATCGTTATGACAAGCGTCATCCTGGAAAAGGCGGCAAGACCGCTAATGTTGTCATTGGAGACACTGACATGAAGGATGCTGGGTATGGTATATTTCCCACTATTCTTTCAGTATGTCATTATCCTGATTGGTTGATTGACACGGGTGCTAATGTGCATGTATGCGGTGATATTTCCATGTTTTCGTCTTATCAGACCGCAGGGACTTCAACCGTGCTGATGGGCAACAGTTCAAGTGCTTTTGTTCGTGGTGTTGACACGGTCGATCTGAAGTTTACTTTGGGGAAGATCGTGCGGCTAAAGAACGTACATTATGTCCCCACCGTCAATAAAAATCTTGTTAGCGGATCTCTTCTATGTAGAAATGGCTACAAGCTTGTCTTTGAGTCAAATAAATTTGTAATATCCAAGTATGGAAACTTTGTTGGTAAAGGCTATGAGACAGGAGGCCTGTTTCGTTTATCCTTATTAGACGTTTGTAATAAAGTTGTTAATCATGTTTGCAACAATAGTGAATCAAATGTGTGGCATTCGCGTCTTTGTCATGTTAACTTTGATTGCATGTCGTGACTAGCAAAGTTGAACTTAATCCCTAGTTTCACCACTGTCAAGGGATCTAAGTGTCAAGTGTGTGTGCAAGCTAAGAAACCTCGTAAGTCTCACACGACTGCGGAAACGAGAAATCTTGCACCACTAGAGCTCATACATTCAGATCTATGTGAAATGAATGGTGTTTTGACAAAAGGTGGAAAGAAATATTTCATGACGTTAATTGACGACTCCACTAGATACTGCCGTGTGTATCTTCTGAAATCTAAGGATGAGGCTTTGAACTTTTTTAGATCTATAAAGCTGAAGTGGAAAACCAACTTGATCGAAACATCAAGAGGCTTAGGTCCGACCGTGGTGGAGAATATTTTTCCAATGAATTTGATGCTTTTTGTGCGGAACATGGTATAATCCATGAGAGGACGCCTCCCTACTCACCTCAATCAAATGGGGTGGCTGAAAGAAAGAACCGTACTCTAACTGATTTGGTTAACGCCATGTTAGACACATCGGGTCTCTCCAAGGCATGGTGGGAGGAGGCGATATTGACAGCATGTCATGTCCTAAACCGAGTCCCCACAAAGAACAAAGAGATAACTCCATTCGAGGAATGGGAGAAGAAAAGGTTAAAACTCTCTTATCTGCGAACATGGGGTTGTTTGGCGAAAGTCAATGTTCCAATTCCAAAGAAGCGGAATCTTGGACCAAAGACTGTGGATTGTGTTTTCCTGGGATATGCTTTTCATAGCATTGGCTATAGATTCTTGGTTGTAAAATCTGAGGTACCTGACATGCATGTCAGTACGATCATGGAGTCGAATGATGCAACTTTCTTTGAAGATATCTTTCCCATGAAGGATATGGCTACCTCGTCTAATCAGGAGATGCCTAGTTCATCGAATCAGGAACTAGTCACAATTACCTAACCTGCCATTTCGATGGAACACTTTGAAAATTATGTGGAGGAGAACAATGAAGCTCCTACTAGGAGCAAGAGACAGAGGACTGCAAAGTCCTTTGGTGATGATTTTCTTGTGTATCTCATAGATGACACTGCCAGTTCTATTTCAGAGGCCTATGCATCTGAAGATGCTGACTACTGGAAGGAAGCGGTTCGTAGCGAGATGGATTCCATCTTGGCGAATGAAACTTGGGAGATAACTGGTCGTCCTTATGGGTGCAAACCTATAGGATGCAAATGGGTATTCAAGAAGAAGCTTAGGCCTGATGGTACTATTGAAAAGTACAAGGCTCGGCTCGTGGCTAAGGGTTATACCCAAAAAGAAGGTGAAGACTTCTTTGATACTTACTCACTTGTGGCTCGACTGACCACTATTCGAGTTCTACTTTCACTAGCTTCCTCACATGGTCTTCTCGTCCATCAAATGGATGTTAAGACTGCTTTTCAAAATGGAGAGTTGGATGAGGAAATTTACATGGAACAACTAGATGGGTTCGTATTAGATGGTCGGGAAGGGAAAGTGTGCAAGTTGCTGAAGTCTTTGTATGGACTTAAGCAAGCACCCAAGCAGTGGCATGAGAAGTTTGAAAGAACTTTAACCGCTGCGGGCTTCATTGTAAAAGAAGCTGGTAAATGTGTGTACTATCGCCATGGTGGGGGCGAAGGAGTTATTCTTTGCTTGTATGTTGATGACATACTGATTTTCGGAACAAATCTGAATGTTATTAAGGAGGTCAAGGATTTCCTATCTCATTGTTTTGAGATGAAGGATTTAGGAGTGGCTGATGTCATTCTGAACATCAAGTTGTTGAGAGACGATGATGGTGGGATTACATTGCTTCAATCTCACTATGTGGAAAAGATCTTGAGTCGCTTTGGCTATAGTGACTGCAAGCCCTCTCCAACACCATATGATGCGAGTGTGTTACTTCGAAAGAATCGAAGAATTGCTAGAGATCAATTGAAATATTCTCAGATTATTGGCTCGCTTATGTACTTAGCCAATGCTACAAGACCTGACATCTCTTTTGCTGTTAGCAAACTGAGTCGGTTTGTCTCAAAACCAGGAGATGTGCATTGGAAAGCTCTAGAGTGAGTTTTGCGTTATTTGAAAGGCACTGAGAATTATGGAATTCACTACACTGGGCACCCAAAGGTGCTTGAAGGGTATAGTGACTCAAACTGGATCTCAGATGCTGATGAGATAAAGGCCACAAGCGGTTATGTATTCACTCATGGAGGTGGCGCTGTTTCTTGGAAGTCTTGCAAGCATACCATCTTAACGAGGTCAACAATGGAAGCAGAACTCACAACACTAGATACAGCTATGGTCGAAGCAGATTGGCTTCGCCGGCTCTTGAATGACTTGCCGGTTGTTGATAAACCTGTACCGGTATCCTTATGAACTGCGACAATCAAACTATGATCACGAAATTGAGCAGCTCAAAGGATAACATGAAGTCATCAAGACACGTTCAGAGAAGGTTAAAGTCTGTCAGGAAAATGAGAAACTTCGGAGTTATTGCATTGGATTATATCCAAACGTCTAAAAATCTGGCAGATCCTTTTACTAAGGGTCTATCACGTAATGTGATAGATAATGCATCGAGGGAGATGGGTATGAGACCCACAATATGAGTTGTTCACATTGGTAACCTATTCTTTGTGATCGGAGATCCCGTGAATTAGATGTGGAAGACAAGCTGTTGATCAACTGAGAGGAGAGTATCCTTACTATTAACAATACCACTCCATGAAGATGCAGTACTCTCCTAAAACTGCATGGCAGGTTGATGTATATCTTAATGTGTTCTAAGTGGCTCATTTAAGCAGAGGTGTTGTCCTGCAGAACATCTTTTGAAGAACACACCTATATGAGTCTGATTGTCAAACGTTGCAATCTATGAGAGTAGGGTTCTCTTTAGTAAACTCATAAAAGGTCTCGGAGTATGACGCATAAGCTCCACCCGCGGGGAAGACCCACGGTAGCCACGTATCGGTCAAGGCTTTATGTGAAGCTAGATTCGAATAAAACTTGCAGTTCAATGCCCAGTCCACTGTCCAAGTTGCTTACTAGTGTAGCATAGAGTTTTAGGTGGAAGTTCAACTTAACAGTCTCCACTGCAGTACTGGTATATAAAATAGTGTTTTGGAACCAAAGGAAAATTTTGTGTGCCTCTGGGATCTGGTGGGGGATTGCTGGAATTTTGTCTATTTTGGGCCTAGCCCAGTAGCAGTTTTAGAAATTCCTAATAAATCCTAGAGGCCCACGCAGCCCATTCGTGCAAGGCAAGAGATGGAACTAAAGTTTAGTCTCACAGTGCTAGTTTAGAGGGAGTTGGACCTCTTTATAAGGGAGGTTCTTTACCCACTTGTATGAGCATGAGAACAAGAGGGACATCCACGCGCGCTCCTCCTCCGCCGCCCGCCTCGCCGCGCCGCGCCGCGCCGCGGGTTGCGGGAGTGAGCCGAGCCGATGTCTAAATTTTTGGCACGCACTACGGGTATACGAAAGGTCAAACAGAAGCTAAAAAGATTTTTGCAAAAGTGGAGTTCGAATGCGAACGGTGCAGCCCTTCGGCTGCTGGCTGTTCGCTTCATCTCCGTCTCTTCGTTTTGCCTCCCGTCGCTACCCTCTCGCCTCCTTCTCTTGCGCCTATAAAAGGGAGGTCGCTCCTCTCAGAGAGGCGTACCAGAACTTCTTCTTCCTCTCGCCACCGGTTCCATTCTCTGAGCTGCTGCAGTCTTCCTCATCCCGGCTTGCGGCGTGCACCGCGAGTCGGGACAGTAGGCCTCCGAAACCGCACCACTTTGAGTCATGTACGGGAGAAGGGTGATAAGGTTTTTGGGGAGCGCTCCGCGCGACTACTGACTTCTTCATCACGGACTCCGACGACTACTTCCTCGACGCCGACAACCTCATCGACGACATGGCTGGAGAGGATGTCGACCCCAAGTCCAGTGCTTCTGCTGCTGTTGTCCCATACGTGTTCTTGTCCTTTCTGTTAGGTGTCCTGCTACAGTTCTTGGCTCTAGGTTCTGCCCTATATATGTTAGGTTCTATGTCGTCTAAGCAACTTCATCTACTGTCTGTTCTAGATGTGTTTAGCTCAAGTTCATATATGCATACGCTGTTTACCTTCTCTCTGTCAGATTGCATGACTTGCTTTATATTTGCTATATTAGTCATGCTTTATCTAGTATTTCCGTTAGCAGAATTATTTTGTAAATTGCTCATATTTCCAACAATTTCTCCACTCCGCTGATCGGCATATCGGATCCGCCATCTCTTCGGGTGGAGGAAGCTTGCATCACGATCAAGATCCAGAGCGAGCGAGTCCGGTGCCCACAAGCCACCGCTGAGATCCGCCGTGGGCTGCGATTCCGGCGTTGGAGACCCGCCCCTCGTCGGCGGCGAATCTCTAGGCCGCCCCGGTGGTTGGGGCAGTCCCTCGCCATCGCCACTCCCGTCGCCACCGTCTCCTTCCGTCACCCATTGGGCCATCAGGTCACCCCGTCTGAATCTCATTTTTCTATGCACTCTGTTAAAAACTATATTTCTGAACAATTTCTCATGGAAATATCTTAGGTCCCACTGCTGATATACATGTCACAAATAGATCTTTTGCAACTATTAGAAATAAAATCATTGTACATGAAGTGGTTCCTAACTCAAATGAGTTTAATAGAGTCGTACAATGTTTCTTGTATATCTTCTCCATCGTAGAGTCTTGATGGAATTTGAACTTATTACACACACACACACACACACACACACACAAATTATTTTGGACATAAAACCTATGCACTTGGAGGTGGTAGAAAAGGGCCTAATTGTTGCATGAGGCAGAAGACGTGTGTGATGAACTCACCACCTGTGGTAAGTTGCCAGGAATGGAAAGCACCTCCACAACGAGGCGCGATGTAGTAAAGCATTTCCACCCACACTGCGCTGACAAGGTCCCAGCAGTCACCTTCGGCTCTGTGGATATCAATGAGCTCCTGGGCCACGTCAAATGCACTAGGGAATAACTGAGAAGTGATAGCTTTCAACGAGTTCTTGAGAAGTTGCATCTGAGTTGCTTGTTCCCTGGGAGTACCCTGGCCTTCTCTGTTAGCTTCAAATGCCTCCATGATAGCTTCCTTCTCACCCAGATGAAGATGCTTTGGTAAAACGAACTTCATTTCCGTGTGGGCTTTGTCGTGCAGGATCTCTGTGCTGGGTGTAAGCATCACACGACACTTGAAGACAAGATACATGATATAATTTGATAGCTCTGTGCTCATCTTCCTCATTGTTTGCCGATCAGAACTGATGCTCTTGTTGTCTTGAAAGTATAATACGTCTGTTGCAATGTGCAAGATGAGGACGCTTGTTGGGAGATCCAAATCATTGATGACCGAGTTTAGAGGTGTTTCTAGCCTTGCGGAAACTGAATCTGTATGTCTGTCCCTCCATTGTGGATGTCTGTCCATCCATTTCCCAAGTGCTAATTTACCGTGGGTGCTTGCAAAGTTCCAGTCTTGTTCCCTGGTTCCAAAGGCCAACAGTTTGTCTAGGACAAACTTCTTGAGATCTTGGGTAATGGGGATGTGGGATATACTGTCATCTACTAGATATTTTCCAATCCTTTGGTGCACAAACGACATGATGCATGTAGTATCTTGATGTCTGGTGAGACTTGTGGTCATGTTGTACTGCCCAAGCATTTCGGACCATTGGTTTGTTGCACACTGAAATATATCCGTGCTGGACACACAGGGTAGAATAGACATGAAGAGAGATGCCACCTCCAAGATTATGGCCCCTATCAGCAATATGTAGGACACGGTGACATCAGCTCGGCTGTGCAGTTGGCCCTTTTCAACAACCTTGAATAACACCAGCGCTGTCGAGACTGAAAGTAATGGAAAGAGAAGGAGCAACGTGCAGAGTAGAAAACCAACAGAACGGACAAATATATCACACAGGAATGAAGACCAATTCTCGTGGTCAGGTCCGTCCGATAATTTTTCAGATAGAAATTCTATGTAAAGAGTACGAATCGGTGCCTTGGTGTAGAGCCGTTCATAATTATGAACGAGTTCTGCACTGACATA
Organism: Triticum dicoccoides; assembly: GCF_002162155.2. Taxonomy (NCBI): domain Eukaryota; kingdom Viridiplantae; phylum Streptophyta; class Magnoliopsida; order Poales; family Poaceae; genus Triticum; species Triticum dicoccoides. Next base: position 629,401,244 of record NC_041390.1, on the reverse strand, counting down.
ATTATACACTCTGTAGCAGTCTTCATTGGATTTCAACCCTTGGAGTAAGCTTAATATATACTGTTCTTCAATTTCAGAAATAAGCTCATCATTGGTTGGAGTATCTGATACCAGCGAATACTCGCTTACTCCAAATCTTGTCGAATCGGGATTAACCATGTCCTTAAATCTTTGGGCCAACTTATCCCGATGAACATGAGAACCAAGGACCGCCAATTCAGTATTATACGCGTAATGTCTCAAATGATCCGATGAATACTGATTGATCCTTATTGGGCTGGCTCTGTAAAGGCACAAGGTACGTTCAGCATACTTAAGGCACCCACAGACAAACATGAGCACCATGGCATACAGGAGGCGCCTATCCGGCCAACTAGTCCTGGAGACGACGTAGCCAGCTGCAGCAACTTGGGTGACCAGCCCCAAGAGGTGGCGCCTCCATAGATCGTTGTCCTGCATGGAGAAGGCAGTCACGGTATCCTGCCCACCCAGGTGGAGGAGCACAAACGGCGCCCAGAAGAAGAGAAGTTGATGCTGGGGTCCGTTGGCATGCAGAGCCAGATGCCCCAGCACAAAGATGGCCACGGAGTCGGCTGATAAGTAGACCAGCCATAGCAGTGACGTGAGTACGTGTGACGTGCTGCGCCTCCGCATGCCTGCTGCCAAGAAGAGAAACACTTGTAGGCCAAAGCTTACAAGCATTAGGCACTGGATCTGCCATTCGTCCCAGAGCTTCCCCAGTGATGAAGAGTCCAAGCTGAAGCACCAACAAGCAAACACAACAGTACTGTATTTTAGTCGTCCACACTCATGACTTGGTTGGAGAAAGACACAGATTAATTAGCACAAGACAAGGAACAACACTCTACTTCTTCCGTCTCCGAAAAAGCTTATTAGAAATTTTGTCCCAAGTCAAACTGTTTATTAATGTTTGTAAAATAAACAGTTTAATTGTATACAAGCTCATCTAAACTGCTTACTTGGTATGCATGATGCTTCATATGATACCACCCACTGCAACCCGACTCATACAATTACTCCAATGGATGGTATTTATAGATTGTCCATTAGGAAGTGAGAGCACAAATGTTATTCTCTCTTTTTCACCTTGAAGCTTGTTCAAAGGTTGTGGTTAATTTACATATAACTTTGCTTTCTCTCCTCAATTATGTAATGCCACATTATCATATGCAGCTTTTGGAGATGCCCTAAGATACCAACTTATAGTAATATGCACTATATATAAGGGTAGTATCATATGCATGATATTAGTGTATGATACTCCTCACTACGAGCTACTAAAGTTAGTACAAAGTCGAGTCATCTATTTTGGAACGGAGGGAGTAGGAGACTAGTCACACTGGATATAAGAATTAATTACAGTACACATGGAAATGAGTTAAGAAACGTATCTCCACTAAAACATACAATTATCCCATCTCCCTTATTTGATTATCGTGTCACATCAACATTTGGTTTACGAAACCGTGCTAATGCCGGCATGCCGATTTGGCAGTACCAAGGCACGGGTTCGTGAAAAATCTGGCGTTTGGAAACTGCCTATCAGTATTTGATGATAATCCGTACAATTTTTTTTTCATGTATACATGGAGCTAGGAGTGCCTCTGTGAACATGGCTATGTTAAGTGGTCCATGCAGGCAAATGTCCATACTCTTTGGTCGGGTTTATAAACCAGGAATGAACTTTTAGGTCTTTAATTTAACTGACAAAACATGTATAATATTCTGCATAAAATATGTATTCAAAATTTCATTTGATGACGAGATCTAAAGATAAACTACCACTAATGGAGCGACGTGTTTTTCCTTGTATTTTTTGGTGTGCTGAGAGTATGTTATCGGCCACTCGCCTTATGGCACTCTAAGCCTAGTATCGGCGTCAAGGCGCATGCATGGCGAAGAACAGGCCCTTGGCTTACTATGTCATACGCCATGATACGCCTGAAGTAAACTCACCTTATAAAAAACACTCAACGTATAATGGCAAAAGCGCAAGGCTTTACGGACCACAAGGTGAAGAGTCGTGCCACGTGGCTATGCTCACCACGCTTGATGGCTGTGTGACAGTGGTCTACATAAGCCAAGTGTTCCTTAACGGAGGAGTATAATAAAATTTCTTTTAAAAAACAAAAAATTTCGTCTCCTGTAAGTTGAGCGGCCATCAAAATGCACTCCAGTAACATTGGATAATATCCCTACCACCACCCAACCAGCCAATTATATCGCGCATAGCACGCCTCTCTCTCTCTGTCCCCACTCTGCAGCTCCCTCCCTTCGCCGCAGCACTGCCGCCTGCCCCCGATCTCGCCGCCGTCCAGCTGGCCTCGCCTCCTCGCCACCAGATCCTGAAGCCGACAACTGCGACGCATCCTCTCAACCACCACAACGCCGGCCGACCTTCCACCATGAAATCCAATTGGTCGACCGACCGTCAAAGTGCAGCACATCGACACCATGAGCGAGAAAACCACATCGGTCGGAGGTGAGCTCTTCTGTTTATCACTTTTATAAGTTTTTGTCATATTTTTGTAAGTATGGAAATTTTATAGGCATATAATGATGTTCACAATGGATTCTATTGATATGAGATATATGTGGATCAAGGATATGGATCTAGCTAGCTAGATAGGTTTAATTTGATGTCGATGATTGAGAATATGGGTGTGTATAATAGAGTTTATAGCAAATATTGATAGAAGGTGATATGGTTCTGATGGTATGTTTTTTTCTTTATGCATATGATACCATTTTATACTTTGCATATATCGATGTAATTAAGTGATTCTAGGAGTCTTATGTTTCATATGTATATTACATGTTGTTGTTTTATGCATGTTTTTATAAATATTGACATCTTAATTAGTTTGTACAATTTTTACAAATGAACGGTCAGATGAACGGTAGTAGGGGATCGCACGGGCTCATTAAGGCGTTAGCGTTTGACGACGCTGTACTGCTGAACGAGATGAAGGAGATCGCTTCCTAGTATGGCACCTTGAAGGAACTGAATTATAAGGAGGAGGGTGTGCTGATTTTTACCACATAGTACAAGCAGGACCGGATCAGGGTCGTCTATGGTGGTGATATGGCGGTCTGTGCATGAAGGTCCTCTTGTGGTGTATGAGTGTGGGGCATGGGTGGGATCATGAGCTGTCACAAAAATATGAAGACTACTGCTTTGTTATGACCGCCAATGAGGAACCGTATGTGGCATGGACTAACCCGGTGGTGTTGCTGGGCACCGAAAATCCAATCTATATCCGCGAAGATGGAAGACCCATCCCCGCACCACACCCCACCTTGCCGGAGGGGTAGCCGATGCGCTTATGCATAGTATGCTATTAGCATCTTAATTTCAGGGTCCGGCTCGTGGATGCCCTTCGTATGATAAACTATTTTTTTGGTTGTATGACTATTGATGTCTAGCTATATGTATCGATGCGCCTCATATATATGATGCAATTAATGCTTGGACTCAGAATTTTTATTCATTGTTTTCATGTTTAACAGTGGAGTTGAGTTATTTAGTTTCACATTTGCTAGATAGAACTGTTGAGAGTTGTGAGTACGAGATGGTTTCTGCAAGTTTGTTTCAGTTGAATTATAGCTTGTTAATATATTTTGACTAATGCCCACTCTTTGTACAAAGAACAACTTATCTCATTTCCTATGGTACAATACAAAAACCATATTACTCATATATTCCTCATATCTGCAGTGAATGCCACGAAGAAGATGAAATTATCTATATCACTCTATTTTGTTAGTGGACCAACACAGTACACGTGGAAAATATATATCGACATGTAATATTAAAGAGATGTTATGTGTTGGTCACCATTTTCTGTTTTGATGTATCAGCATGGTTATTTTTATGCTTTTTTGTATTTATTGTTTTCCTTGATGCATTCTTCTCTGTTGAACTATTCATGAAACAATGGTGTAGATGCACGAGAATCTTGCATAATTCCATAGATGACTCTCAAGAAAAAACAAATTAACAAAAGCTTAGTTGTTCTACATCAAGATTTGTATTCTACTTAGTGTGCACGACAAGATATTGTTTATATTTATATTATCGTACATTAAGATATGCTGGTAGCTGAATATTCTATACTCATTGGTTAATTCTTTTGAAGGCCAGGGTGCAACATTGGATGGGATCCATTGGTAGCGGTGCATTGATCCAGTTCCCAAAGGTTGTCATGAAGCCAGAGATTTCATGCTCATTCCGAGATGATGGCGCCTCGAGCGGATAGATGGGGAGCCGAGTAGCATGAAGTGAGGAAGAGGACAACACAATCTATTCTCTCCAGATGAACCGGAGAAGAAACCCCACGTCTATATAGAAGAAAGCCGAATGAGCGCGTGCATAACATAAATGGAGATGGGAGAATATCATATGGAAACAAAGATTCCATGACTTGACCCAAATTCTATTCAGCGTTCAGTTGTGTACTAGGTGTCATTTTGACAGTCTTTATGCATGATGTCTGATTTCTTTGGATGATATATGGTGTAAAACAGTCCAATACACAACTTTGATGTGGGTCTTCCTTCACTAACAGGACTATCGCGCATGAAGGTTCTCGACTTACAATAAATTTCAAAATAAGAATTAGGCTCTACATATCGACATATATGGAGTGTGTAGAAAAAAAAACTACTTCAGATGTTGCTGCTCCTCGGCACGCACCAGACGCTGTCGATTCTCCTCCTTACCGGTGTCGTCCTAGGTCCATGATCCCTAGCCTATGTGAGGACCTTTCTAGTGAGCCACAGATGGCTGCCTACCTCCCATGAATCACCACAGCCTCTGCCTCGATGCGCTCATGGTGGCCCACATGCTTGGAACCATTTCCGGTGAGGTGGGGCCACACGGAGGCATTTGTCCACACCTACGACCAAGAGGGGAAGGGGCATCTAGCCCATAGACGAGCTCCGGCGCCCGGCCGGTATGGCCACGAAGCCACCACCATCGCCGAGAGCCAGGGGAGGTTGTCAATGGAGTATGAGGATGGGAAGGAAGATCAAGGCAAATGTGTGGTGCATGGGTAGAAGGTAGTGGTGTGGTGTGTCATCTCGTTGGGACAAATGCAGCAGAGAGAGAGAGAGAGAGAGAGAGAGAGAGAGATGGGACGAATGCAGCAGATGGGGGAGAGAGAGAGGCGGGGGGATTCAAAATGTAGGAGGGGAAGGATGACACGTGTGGCGGTGGCAGAAAAGCAGGAAAGGTTCTGAGAAAATAGGTCGTGACAGTTTTGTAAAGAGTGTTTTGAGAAATAGGTGGTGGCAATTTAGCGAAGAATATTTTCTAATAGTAAACGTGTATCATATGTATATTCTAAAGTTAGCATCCGTATGACTAGTGAATTGTAATTACTGCAATGTAAAATATTAAATGCATTTAATGTTCATTTTGAGGCTAACAGTTGGTGTTTGTTTGATAATTTTCAATTTCAAATCTAATATAATATTGAAGGCGTAGGTCCCAATTAGAAATACGCTGATAATATGACTGGCGGATACGAAACGCGAAATACAAAAGAAGACTAGATCACGAGGTGAATGGACGGTCGTGATATTCCATCTATGCTTAGGCTCAGATGCGATTTTTTTTCTCGATATAAGGGGCATAAGATTTGCCTCGTCTATTAAATAAGGAGAGAATAGAGTTTTACAAGTGACCCATGATCATGGTATATGGCAATTACTGGCGCAATACAATATCCCCTTATTTCTCAGTATTCGCGGTAACTCAAAGTATAACCTCATCCAAAACAATTTTTAGAAGAATTGGCGGCGGTGCACACTTGTGGCGGAACCATGAGAATTTCTCTCGTTCAAATTGTCCAAGAGATAAGTATTGTGAGGGAGGTCATAGCTCGTCTATTGGGGTTTTGCATGTCAGTTCTCTTATCCCATCAATCCTTGACGGTGCCCGCTAAGTGCCAAGTGGAGGTGTGCACAAGTCCAAAATTTCTCTAGTACCAAATTGTCCGAGAGATGTGATTTTTTTTATTTAGTTACTAGCTAGTACATATCTTCAATTACTTTAACGCTCTAACATATTGTTATATGTATATATTTCTTTTAGAGAATAGGCACAACACGAGCCGGAGATAGGGCTCGAGCATAGCCCGACTTTGAATTAAGAAAGCCAACAACACCAGGATTTGCAGTAACATGTATATATTACTGCAAGTAAGTTCTGGATTAGTCGTGCCACATGGCTATGCTCGTTGCGCTGGATGGCTCAATGACGGTGGTCTGAATAAGCCGAGTGTTGCTTAACGGAGGAGTACAATACAATTTCTTTTAAAAAAGAAAATTCTTCGTCTCCTGTAAGCCAAGTGGCCGTCGAAATGCACTCCACTAACAGGATAATATCCCTCCCACCGCCCAACCAGCCAATTATATCACACACAACGCACCTCTCTCTCTCTCTCTCTCTCTCTCTCTCTCTCTCTCTCTCTCTCTCTCTCTCTCTCTCTCTCTCTCCTGCACCTCCCTCCATTCGCTGCAGCACCGCCGCCTGCCCCACGATCTCGCCGCCAGATCTAGAAGCCGACAACCGTGATGCATCCTCTCCACCACCATGATAGCCGTCGCGCTTCCACCACGAAACCCAACTTTGGACAATTGAACGTGAAACTGCGGCACTTTGATGCCGTGACCGAGAAAACCACACCGATCAGAGGTGAGCTCTTCCATTTATCACTTTTATAAGTTTTTTTTTCATATTTTTATACGTATGAAAATTCCATAGGCATATGGTGATGTTCACAATGGATTCTAGTTTAAGTTAGTTTGAATGTTATAGATGTGGATAGCTAGCTAGTTTAAATTAATTAGGATATGCACCGATGACATATATAACTAGCTAGATTATGTAATTAATATTTTTGATATGGATATGAGATATATGTGGATCAATGATGATATGGATGTAGCAAGCTAGATAGGTTTAATATGATGTCCATGATTGAGAATATGGATGTGCATACTAGAGTTTATAGCAAATACTAGAGTTACGAGTTTGGTGTACATTTGAAAAATTGTGGAATAGTTTCGCAACTCACGCCACCCGGAACACCACAGCGCAATGGTGTTTCCGAACGTCGTAATCGTACTTTACTAGATATGGTGCAATCTATGATGTCTCTTACTGATTTACCGCTATCGTTTTGGGGTTATGCTTTAGAGACGGCCGCATTCACGTTAAATAGGGCACCATCAAAATCCGTTGAGACGACGCCTTATGAACTAGGGGAGGGGGGAGGCGCGCGGCCCATCTTGGGCTGCCCCTTCTCCTTTCCACTAAAGCCCATTAAGGCCCATACAGCTCCTGGGGGGTTCCGGTAACCTCCCGGTACTCCGGTAAAATACCGATTTCACCCGGAACACTTCCGATATCCAAACATAGGCTTCCAATATATCAATATTTATGTCTCGACCATTTCGAGACTCCTCGTCATGTTCGTGATCACATCCGGGACTCCGAACTAACTTCGGTACATCAAAATGCATAAACTCATAATAACTGTCATCGTAACGTTAAGCGTGCGGACCCTACGGTTCGAGAATAATGCAGACATGACTGAGACACATCTCCGGTCAATAACCAATAGCGGGACCTGGATGCCCATATTGGCTCCTACATATTCTACGAAGATCTTTATCGGTCAGACCGCATAACAACATACGTTGTTCCCTTTGTCATCGGTATGTTACTTGCCCGAGATTCGATCGTCGGTATCCAATACCTAGTTCAATCTCATTACCGGCAAGTCTCTTTACTCGTTCCGTAATACATCATCTCGCAACTAACTCATTGGCTGCAATGCTTGCAAGGCTTATGTGATGTGCATTACCGAGAGGGCCCAGAGATACCTCTCCGACAATCGGAGTGACAAATCCTAATCTCGAAATACGCCAACCCAACATCTACCTTTGGAGACACCTGTAGAGCTCCTTTATAATCACCCAGTTACGTTGTGACGTTTGATAGCACACAAAGTGTTCCTCCGGTAAACGGGAGTTGCATAATCTCATAGTCATAGGAACATGTATAAGTCATGAAGAAAGCAATAGCAACATACTAAACGATCGGGTGCTAAGCTAATGAAATGGGTCATGTCAATCAGATCATTCAACTAATGATGTGACCTCGTTAATCAAATAACAACACCTTGTTCATGGTTAGGAAACATAACCATCTTTGATTAACGAGCTAGTCAAGTAGAGGCATACTAGTGACACTAAATTTGTCTATGTATTCACACATGTATTATGTTTCCGGCTAATACAATTCTAGCATGAATAATAAACATTTATCATGATATAAGGAAATAAATAATAACGTTATTATTGCCTCTAGGGCATATTTCCTTCAGTCTGATGGGATATTTTTTTCTTTATGCATATGATAGCATTTTATAATTTGTATATGTCGATATAATTAAGTGATTCTAGGAGTCTTATGTATCATATGGTATATTACATGTTTGTTGTTTTATGTGTGTTTTTATAAATAATGAAATCTTAATTAATTTGTATATTTTCTACAGATGAACGGAAGTAGGGGATGCCACGGGCTCATTAAGGCGTAAGTGTTTGAAGACGATGTATTGCTGACCGAGATGAAGGAGATCACTTCCTGGTATGGCACCTTGAAGGAACTGAATTATAAGGCAAAGGGCGTGCTGATTTTTACCACATAGTACGAGCAGAAACGGATCAGGGTCATCTATGGTGGTGATATGACGGTCAGTGCGATGGAGTACCTCCTATGGTGTATGAGAGAGGGGCATGGGTGGGATTACTAGCTGTGACAAAAGTATGAAGACTACCGTTCTGTTATGACCGCCAATGAGGACCCGGATGTGGCATGGACTGAACTCGTGGTGTTACCGGGCACCAGCCTGGAAAATCCAATCTATATCCGCGAAGCTGGAATGCCTATCCCAGCACCACACCCTGCCTCCCCAGAGGCGTGGACGTCGCGCTTATGCATAGTATGCTATTAGCATCTTAATTTCATGGTCCGGCTTGGGATGCCCTTCATATGATGAACTATTATTTTGGTTGTATGACTATTGCTATGTAGCTATATTTATCGACGCAGTGCCTCATATATATATATGATGCAATTAATGCTTGGACTCAGAATTTTTATTCCATTATTTTCATGCTTAACAGTGGAGTTGAGTTGTTTAGTTTCACATTTGCTAGATAGAACTGTTGAGAGTTATGAGTACCAAATCGTAGTTCATCTGCAAGATTATTTCAGTTGAATTATAGCTTGTTAATATGTTTTGACTAATGCCGACTCTTTGTACAAAGAACAACTTATCTCAGTAGCTATGCTACAATAAAAAAAAACCATATTACTCATATATTCCTCACTTCTGTAGTGAATGCCACGAACAAGATGACATTATCTATATCATCACTCTATTTTGTTATTGAATCTACACGGTACACGTGGAAAATATATATCAACATGTAATATTAAAGAGATCTTATGTTTTGGTCACCATTTCCTGCTTTTATTTGTTAGCATGGTTATTTTCCTCGACGCATTCTTCTCTGGTGAACTATTCATGAAACAGTGGTGTACATGCACGAGAATCTTGCATAATTCCACACATGACTAAAGAAAAAACAAATTAACAAAAGCTTAGTTGTTCTATATCAATATTTGTATTCTACTTAATGTGCATGACAAGATATTGTTTATATTTATATTATCATACATTAAGATATGCTGGTAGCTGAATCTTCTATACTCATTGGTTCATTCTTTTGAAGGCCAGGGTGCAACATGGGATGGGATCCATTGGTTTGATAGAAGATGGTGGTGCATTGATCCATTTACCAGAGGTTACCATGAAGCAAGAGATCGCATGCTCATTCCAAGATGATGGCGCCTCCAACGGATCAATGGGGGGGCCAAGTTAGCATGAAGTGAGGAAGAGGACAATACAATCTATTCTTTCCAGATGGAGTGGAGAAGAATCCCCACGACTATACAGAAGAAAGTCGAAGGAGCATGCATAATATAAACGGGGATGAGAGAATATCATATGGAAACACTTGATCTTGGGGACCAAATTCTATACAGGGTTCAGTTGTGTACTAGGTGTCATTTTTACATACTTTATGCATGATGTGTGGTTTCTTTGGATGATTAATGGTGTGCAATAGTCCAATACACAGCTTTGATGTGGATCTTCCTTCACTAACAAGACTATAGGGCTTGAAGGTTCTCGACTTACAGTAAATCTCAAAATACGAATTATGCCCTACATATCGAGATATATGGAGTGTGCAGAAAAAACTACTTCGGATGTTGCCGCTCCTCGGCGTGCACCGGTTGCCTCCGCCCGTCATCCCTAGCCTACATGAGGACCTTTCTACCAAGCCACGGATGGCTGGCTACCTCCCATGGATCACCACAACATGTGCCTCGATGCGCTCATGGTGGCCCACATGGTTGGAACAATTTTTGGTGAGGTGGGGCCACATGGAGGCATTGGTCCACACCTACTACCAAGAGGAGGAAGGGGCATCTAGCCCATCGACAAGCTCTGACGCCCGACCGGGATGGACACGTAGCCCCCACGATCGCCGAGAGCCAAGAGAGGTTGTCAATCAAGTAGGAGGATGGGAAGGGCGATCAAGGCAGATGCGGGGTGCATGCGGGAGAGAGAGAGAGAGAGAGAGAGAGAGAGAGAGAGAGAGAGAGAGAGAGAGAGGATTCAAATGCGGGAGGGAAAGGATGACACGTGTGGCGGCAGCAGAAGACGGGGAAAGGTTTTGAGAAATAGGTGGTGCCAGTGTAGCAAAGAATATTTTTCTAATAGTAAACGTGTATCATATGTATATTCTAAAATTAGCATCCGTATGACTAGTTAATTGTAATTACTGCAATGTAAAATATTAAATGCATTTAATGTTAATTTTGAGGCTAACATGTTGGTGTTTGTTTGATAATTTTAAATTTTAAATCTGATATAATATTGAAAGTGTAGGTCCCAATTTGATATATGATAATAATATGACTGGCACATACGAGATGAAATACAAAAGAAGACTAAATCACAAGGTGAGTGGACGGTCATGCTATTCCATCTATGCTCAGGGTTAGATGCAATTTTCTCTCTCGAAATAGGGGCATAAGAATTGCCTTCCCTATTAAATTGGGAGAGAATAGTGTTTTATAGTGACCCACAATCATGGCATGGCAATTACTTGCCCAATACAATATTCCCTTGTTTCTTAGTATTCGGAGTAACTCATAGTTTAACATCATTGAAAACAATTTTTAAAAGAATTGGCGGTGGTGCTCACTTGTAGCGGAATACACGAGAATTTCTCTCATTCTAAATTGTCCATGAGATAAGCATGGTGAGGAAGGCCATAACTCATCTATTGGGGTTTTGCATGTCAGTTCTCTTATCCCATCAATCATTGACGGTGCCCTCTAAGTACCAAGTGGAGGTGTCCATGCGCACAAGTTCAAAATTTCTCTCGTACCAAATTGTCCAAGAGATGCGATTTTTTATTCAATTACTATCTAGTATATATCTTCAGTTTAAGCGCTCAACAAATTATTATATGTATATATTTCTTTTAGAGAAAAGGCACAACACTAGCCCGAGATAGGGCTCGAGCATAGCCCGACTTTGAATGAAAGGCACAACACTAACCGGCCAGGATTTGCATTAACATGTATATATTACTGCAAGTAATTTCTGGATTAGCGAAGCACAAAGAAGTGCGGAGATGATAATATTTTTAAAGTTTGTAAATACATGAAGCAATATTGTTTTACATTGAAAATTTAGCACCATAACAAAATATAAAGCATCATATCCTCTGAGGGAAAAACCTCATATTGAATATCGTACCCGTGTTGAGCTGTGGGTAGGAAGCTCTGCGTGGCGCGGATGCAGTCTTGCCGATCCCTCAGCACCCTCATATTGCTCCAACGGACGAACAGGTGCAGCTAGCCGAGGGCAGTTCGTTGGGGAGATGAAGGATGGTTAGAGAAAGACGGAGAGCAACGTGATAATGGCTTCTGTAGTTTACAGTATCTCATATTATAGGCAGCTTGGATTGGACTGGCGCTGCTTTGCTTGCAGTTGGAGACTATGAACGCATGCAAGCAAAGTAGGAGTACTATAATACCGTACGTGTGGCAGTTGGAGTCCATCGATTCCTTTCTTGGACTAGCGAAGCTTTGCTTTGCTTGCAGCTCGAGACGAATGAACGCATCCAAGCAAACCATAGTAGCTCGATCGAGGGGAAAGGGAACCTCTTACTCATTACCTCAAAATTGCGTATACTTTTTTTTGAGACAATCAAAATTGCGTATACGTGGGTTCTCATCAGTGGTGAGCAGACATTTGCATCCGTCACTGGTAATCTGGCCCATGTGACGGGCGTAAATATCGATCGCTACTGTTTTTTTAGGATATCGGCCGCTACTGGTCCTAACATACTGGGATGGATGACCCCTAGCGCCCGCGATTGGTAAAATGGGCTCAGGTTAGCGGTGGGCCTAACAAGCCAGTGACGGCTGCATTTGCGCGCCCGCCACCAGTAAATCACATACCAGTGGCGGGCATGTAAAGTCATCCACCACTATTAATCTGGACCGGATCCTTCCAGCAACACTTGGCAAAACTTTCTATATATTTTTTCTTTCCTTAAATGTGGTATTTGCCAAGTGCCCGATACAAAAAAACTCCTCAAACGTCCCTTGCTCGCCCTTTTTCTGTTCCTTTTCTCTATCTGGTTGCTCATTGTGCGCCTAATAGGAGGAAGATGGCGTTCTGATGGTAGGCGAGTATATAGCATAGTAAAACTATCACAATTGGTGTTAGGGTTCCGAAAAACCACCACAATTCGACTTCATCATCAAAACCATGTGTATCACTAATGGAATTGCCGTGCATGCCGAGTTCCCGAGGTTTGCCGAGTTTCTTTTATCAAGAGAGTTTCTTTTATCAAGAGCTCGACACCGAAACCAGCTTGCGAGTAAATGTAAAATAACTCAATAATGCAAAACAACTCGGTAGGCAAAAATATTTTCCCGATGCAAAGGAAAAAGGGACTCAGCGACAAAAACAAACTCGGCAAAGTCTAACCTTTGCCGAGTTCCACACGGAAGGCACTTGGTAGTGCCTTGACTGATGGACCCTACCAGTGGCTACTCGACGGCAGCCTATATATCTTGTTTTCCTTTCTTATTCCCTCTTTCTATTTTATTTTTTCCACATTTAAGAAAAATGTTCATGTTTCTTGAAAACTGTTCATGTTTTTTAGAAACACAGAAAATTTTATAATTTTTCAAAAAGTATCCCTTTTTAATAAACATTTTTATTATTTTTTTGATGTTTTAAAAAGAAAATTAATGATTTAAAAAGGAAACCTTAAATTTGAAATGAATTCACATTTTTAAAGATGTTTGGTTCTTAAAGTAACTATTTTTTTGTATTTTTAGAAACCAAATGGAAAAACTTACTGATAACCAGTAGAAAAAACTACAAGTAAACCAGGAACAAAAAGTTCTCCTATGTTCGAGTTGGTACAGTCCCGGTTGCCAAATGAGCTGGCCGAGTCGCGAATTGATATAGTAAGCGTCAAATAGTTAGAGACCTTACTCGAAAGGTGCATTAAGAGTCCAATGCACATTAATCGTACAATAAATTCTCTAAGAATTAGTTAATTAAGACGAGAACTTAAAATCCGAAAATCTATCCACATACTCTAATTAGTACATACTAAGATAATATATGGATAATATTCCCAAGGATATCACATATGTTACTGATAGAAACCATGCATGGGCATCCACTTTGTGTATAGAAACATGTAGTTTAAAATTAACCGCTAGTTGGTGAAATGAAATGTTGCTCCTATACCACTTTTGCATGGATGGTGTACAGAAGTCAAAACTAATCCACGAAGGGTGTTCTAAACGTCTTTCCATATTATAAGATAAAATTGTACCATGCTTTCGTTGCAAAAAAAAGACATATGCTAAATATGTATAAAATCTATATGAAGCTATATGATTCTCAGCGTGTTGTTGTGGAAACAACGAGAGAGTAGCTTTTTTTTTAACATCAGTACAGACACAAGCGCTCATATACACGCGCATACACTCATCCCTATAAACGCACACACGCAGACCCTACCCCTATGAGCACCTCCAAAAGACTGAGCCAGTATATCATCTTGAGATTTACGAAGTCACCGTAGGCGCCTCGTCGTCGACGGGAACGTCTCCTCCCACTGAATGCGCATCGCCGGAAATCCTGGAATAAATCCAGGAATAAATGCGAGCACCAAGATTTGAACCCTGGTAGGCTGAGGATACCACATTCCCTCTAACCATCCAACCACAGATTGGTTCGCACGAGAGAGTAGCTATGAACTATTATTACTACATACTAACATTTATTTATTTTATGTTAGAACTTAATGGTTCGTGGACTTTTTGAAATAAATTAAATTAAATATTCTAATAAAAAAACATCTCAAATCAGATTATCAGATTAATATTCAGCAATCCTTTTTTTTCCTTATTTGCATAAATGTATCCCCCAAAAATGTTATAGCATTATAGAGTTATTCAAGAAAAATGCTTTAATATGTACGAATAGACGGCACTTGCCTTCTTCAATTCATATCCTCACTCTTTAATCCATCCCGACAATCAATGTCAATTGCCATTTCCAGTCATTTTTTAATACCACATGAATAAGATGGCATGCTAATGAGATGAGTTTGTCTAAGATACACATGTTTATGATTTCAAAAAAAAATCCATGAATTCAAAAAATGTTCATGCCTTTCAAAACAATGTTTGCAAGTTTGCAAAAAAACTTCACGTATTTAAACAATTGTTCCTGGATTGGAAAAAAATGTTAATGAATTCAAAAAACATTCATGAATTTTAAAAATGTGCACAAATTCAGAAGTTGTTTGCCAAATAAAAAAATGTCCGTGTTCAAAAAAAAAATCACAAACTTGGATTTTTTTTGTGAATTAAAAAATGTATCATGAATTGCAAAAATTGTTCGCAGGTGAAAAGGTTCAGAAATTTCAAATAATGTGTTTGAAATTAAAAAGAAAGAAGAAAAAGAAATGAAGAAAAATAAAAATAAAAGGAATCACGCAAAATAAAAAGAAAAACCCGTTTTAGGAAAGGTTCTAGAAGCTTTCACGGAACAGTGGGGAAAAAACCAGTATGTGCCGGCACATAATTATGACATAGCGCGTGGTGAGGGTATTGGGTTGCTATCCATCGACCCACGCGCCAAATAGGAATCGCCGGGGTGGGGCTAGGGTAGCATGGCCCCCAGTGGATTAGGAGCGATGCCTAGTAGATTTAGGGCTAATTAACCCCCCCCCCTCCCCCAAGTGTGCTCTTAAGGGTTGAAGGCCAGGAACTTTGCATGTTAAAGTGTTAATAAAGTTCACGTATTACCTGGTCAGGCCACACTACAGGAAACAAACTACCAATTAGTTTTATCTAAAACTAGCACATATGCCCGTGCGTTGCAACGGGAGATTTCTTTATGCGAGAAGCATCGAGAGAGATAATTGATGTGTCCATCAAAACGGTCTCCGTAGCGGTGGGGCGACAGAGTGAGGAGTTGCAGTGTTCTCACAGGTCATGTTTGGCCCGCGAGATCTTGATAATGGTGGGGTTGGTCGGTGTGGTGGCCACCACTCAACTTGTGCCTTTTTTTCCTCCGGGTCCGCCTCCGTGCCAAGGTTGTGGTTGCCTCCTCATTTTGTGGCTGCACAGTGACCTTCGGGACAAAGTCGCTTCGACCACTCTCTCCTACCATGACGTAACCGAATGGATTACTAATTCAGTGAATCCCATTTCATTGCCATAATCAGCGCATAACCAGGTAGTCCCTGCTTTACCAGTGTTTATTTTCTTTAATTATTTTAGCACTGATTTGGCTACATTTTTTAATCAGAGCCAAACCATCATATCCTCTTTTATTGGCATGTGCCTGCAATTTCTTTTAATTATAGCCAACCAACATGTTCTCTTTTATCGTCAAATGGCACGTGGGATGCACAACAGTTCGCGTCTGGGTCAGGCCACTGGCAGTTTACCAAAATGATGTGTGTTTGTAAGACACGAATAAAAATCCAAAACAACCGCTGAGTTGAAGGATTAGACTCATGACCTCAAAATCTCGACCATGTGCTGCTAGCCATTCGAACAAACAGCTCCTGCTAAAAAATGGCCAGCGCAGATGTTTAAGAACATAATGTAGCGTAACATTCGAAACATTTTTTATTTTTCCGATCTTTTTTGAGCTATTCAAAAAATAAAGTAATAATTATGAAATTCTGAATATTCTTTGAAATGTGAACAATTTTTGAAATCCTGATTCTTTTTCTAAAAAATGCGAGCATTTTGTTTGGAAATTTCATCAAATTTGAAAAAATATGAACAAAATTTGAAACAATTTTTTTGAAATTCATACACATTTTATAAAAACATAAACCTCTTTTAAAGAAAACTATTTTTTAATCGTGAACAATTTTTGAAAATGGAAACATGTTTTCATCATTGAATTTTTTGTAAAACATTTTTTTAAACACATACAATACTTTAAATTTGGGAACATTTCCATAGACATAAATATTTTTTGAATTTGTATCATTTTCCAAAATTCAATTTATTTTGAAAATCTCGAACAATTTTAGAAAATGAAACTTATTTTTAAAAATGAGAAAAAAAAGTAGTTTTGAAAAAAATTGGAATGAGAATAAAAAATTTAAAGTTCCAAAGATATTTCAAAATGGGAACAAAATTTTGAAATTATGTCGATTTTACGATTTTTTTTTAAAATGGAATCTTAGAAAAATTGAATAATAGTATTTGTGAAAAAGGAAAAATAAAAATAAACTTGGAAAATAAAAATAAAAATGATTAAAGGAAAAAGGAAAATATAGAAACATAATATTTTAAAAAAATGAAGACAGAGCGGCCCAATATTTGGCGCCATGTGTGAAATTCTGACTATTTGCCGCCTCATGCGGTAAATAATATTTCTCAGATGCATGGGCAGGAAACTAATGGGCTTGCTTTGCTAGGCCGCAGCGTGCACGGCCCACATACAAAATTCAGGGCAGAATTGTTTTTCTTTTCTAGCAGATGGAGGCATAAAAATTTAGTACCACCTCGGATAGAACAAAAAATATATTTGGTGGTGAACGGATGAAAATATTAGAGAAATGCACCTTACTTTATTAGTAGGTATAAAAAACCTGGGTAGTTTTGGAACCTGAGGAGGCTAGGAGGGCATCCTCTATCCAGCGCTGATGCAACACGCACACACACCCCGCAAGTTCGATGAGGGCATTCTCTATCGATTTTTTTTAGCGATGACGGCGCTGACACAACCGATCAACATCGTCTGCGATGGCAAAGGCGGTTAATACCCAGTGTTGAATTATACTGTGCAATAATACCGATGAATTGATCCGCATCTGGCTCCATAAAACTAGAAACTTCTTGCTTGAGATGAAGTTAATTAGAGGTAGCAATATCTTGTTTTCTTCTCAATAATTGGTACTCTAAATTAGATGCAAAAATGATGGTGCCCAAAAATATTTTTAAAAAATGTTTTTTTGCGCATGAGAGAATGATGGAGATACAATGACGACTTGGCACTAGTGCAGAACCGGGCAATAGCACCGGTTCGTAAGGCTCTTTAGTGCCGGTTCCATAACCGGCACTAAAGTGTGGTCACTAAAGCCCCCCCTTTAGTACCGGTTCAGCACGAACCAGTGCTAAAGGGCAACCACGTGGCACGAGCCAGCTCCGGGGGCCGGGAGCCCTTTAGTACCGGTTGGTAACACCAACCGGTACTAAAATGTTTGGGCGGTTTTGGTTTTATGATTTCTTTTTCATTTAATTTTGTGTTTTCCATTTTAATTCTTTTTCGTGCTGGTATTTTACGATACTACACATTGTACACGTTATGAATATATATATATATATATATATAAATGGAATTTCTAGTAGAACCAATCATATATATATATATATATATCATCAATGTCTCACAAACCACCATATTAATTCACACATACACACATGTATAGCTATATACAATTTCTCCTACATATGCATGTTGCCTTCGGAGCCAGTGGCATTAGCCTAATTGGTGCCTTCGGAGCACGATGACAATTGGAAGTGGTTCATGACCTGGTCGATGGGGGCGGTAGCGGGTAATAGTATTCTCCCTTTGGATTCATGACCTGGTCGAGCAAAAATTCTGCTATTTCCTCTTGAAGTGCTTCTACGCGCTCCGTTTCTAGGAGCTTGTCCCGCACCTCTGTGAACTGTTAAGAAGGAGATCAATATGCATGTGTATTAGTTGTGTGACTAGATATCGATAATGGTGTAAAAATTGTGAATAGTGTTCTGACAAGCGTACCCATTCCTGTCTTTGAGATCTGCTCCTTTCGGACGCCATCATGCGAATGTTCTCGTAAACACAGAATGCACACAGATCAGTCCCCTGCGCCTGCTTCAGGGCCTTTACGAGAATGGAATTTAATTTGATCAGATAATAATTAATCAAGCATGATAATTAAAGAGATGGCAGCTAGCTAGCTAGCTATTACTACTTAATTACTTACCTTGGGTCGAAATCATTGCAGCTTTTGTTTCCATTCGCCTTCCGTGACGCTGATGAACCTTGCCCAAACCCTGCCCGCCGACAAAGAAAATGAATAAAGGGGTTATTAATTAAATAGTTCATATCATGAAATGACGAAGTAAATAGGCCGAGATATATAGTTAATAATGATTGAAATTACCTGTTGACTATTCCAAACAAGATGTTATAGTCAGTATGTTTTTTAGGTAGTGAGTCCAGTATTTCAACTGTTCCGTCGTCAACTTTAATGATACACAAGATCCAGTGAAATCTGCATGCACACACATTTGCATGTCTTAATTAAGCGGGCATATGTAAGCAAAAACATGTAGCTAGCTAGTAGGCAAAAACAGAGAATTTGTAGTACAAGACAGTGTGACTCACTGGAAGTTGTAAGGAAGTAGTATATCTTCATTGTATTTGAGGCGCTTCAAGAACTCTAGCATGCTGTCCTCTACATGCTTTTTATGATATCGATCTATTTTCCATGTGTATTCATTAACGGTGTTTGGGTCAATGAACCCAATGCCGTAGCGTACACCTTTTCTTATTTCATACATCTTCATCCTGCATAATACCACAGAAAAGAATATAGTGAGAATAATATTACAGGTAATGATTGATCAAAAGGATCACTACAGTTAGCTTGAGAGACTTAAATTAGAGAAAAAATCACTTACAGACAATAGCAACTGACGATAGATTTGTCGAGTGCGTCTTGATTGTATAACTGAAACAGTTCAGAATACTCAACGGCCACAACTTTCTCATGGTAGTAATGATCCTTCTTGACATACACCATGAGGGACTCTCGATCGGATCTCTTGGTAATGTCGATGTACCATTGATGCAATTCATACATTCTCGTTGGGAGCTTCTTGACATCTTCTGGCTTGACCAAAGGTTGGCCCCGGGCATATTTCCGTTTTATTTCCTCCTCTGTAAGCACAGGCATGTCCTCGATCTCGAGGAGTTATCCAATAGTGATGTTGAGAGTTTCAGCCTGCATTATATGCTCCTGGGTTATTACCACATCGCCCACCTCGGGAACGTAAACTGTTTGCCCACAATAATATTGGGCGCGCGTACTGTCACGTGTTGTTGGCGGCACAACAAGCGGTTCGATCGATTGCGCCGCCTGTTCTCCCAGCTGGGCAACGGTTTTCCCGCATTTTTTGACAGCTGCTTGTTGTTTGCTCGAGCTCGAGCTCGCCTTCTTCTGTAGACGTTTTCGATTTAACTTCCTGATGTGGCGCTCATAGTCTGTGTCAACATGCTTAGGAGCTGGTGGTTGAGCCATATGAATGAAGTGGTCAAGTACTTCCACATGCACTTTCTCCCTTGGCGGCGGTGGCGGTTTCGGTCCAAAATGGGCGTCGACTTCTGCCCGCACTATGGCATTGGTTTGCTCCTTGGTCCTGTCGTAAGCCCTCTCAGGAAGAGGAGTATTGAGGTTTGGACCATATTTATATCGCTTGCCTCCGCCTATACTTCCTGTACTATGAACTCGACTCGTACCGCTACGCACCATAGCTGCGGGGTGTCTCTTCTGCGATTGCTTAGGCGGCGGAGACGCCTGACGGGGCTGAGTTGGACGAGGAGGAGTGGCCTGAAGCTGTGCCGGACTTGGAGGAGGAGTGGCCTGAGGTTGTGCCGGACTTGGAGGAGGAGTGGACGTCTGACGCTGTGTCGGACTTGGAGGAGGAGTGGCCTGACACTTTGCCGGACTTGGAGGAGGAGTGGCCTCACACGTTGGTGGACTTGGAGGAGCGGGAGTCTGCTGAATCGGTGGCGGACTTCGACGAGGAGTCGGGTGACGCGGTGTCGGTGGCCTTCGAAAGATGATGCAATCCTTTCTCCATAGGATGATACGATGTTTGGCCTCTCCGAGTGTGTGCTCCTCGTCACCTCCAGGAATGTCAAGCTCTAGCCCCGAATATTGGTCCACCACCTCATCAACCATGACACGAGTATAGCCTGCTGGAATCTGGTTGCAATGGAAGGTTGCATCGGGGAAATTTGTATAAGCAACGCCGTCCGCCACCTTCAAGGATATGTTCTTAATTTTGAAGTGTAGCTCGCAGTTAGTGTTATTCGTGATGTCATCCACGGGGTATCTATCCAGCATTGCATCAAACGGGGCGGAACCCACGCTGCTTCTCGGCATGGATGGGGCGGTGGTATCCAATGCTGGATCATCCGCTAGCTGCTGCAGCTGCTGAGACCCCCTTTGCTGGCTAAGTGAGTCGATCTGCACCTGCTGCCGCTGGAATTTGACTGCCAAGTCCGCGTGCGCTGATTCTAGGCCTTGAAGGCGTTCATAGTCCAGCCTCCTCATCTCCTCCTTCATCTTCCTCTGCTTCTCCTCCGCAATCTTCCTTCTCGCACGGGTTCTGTAGTCGGCGTTCCAGTCCGAAAACACCTCATACCACGGAATAGCGCCCTTGCCTCGTGTTCTTCCCGGGTGTTCAGGATTTCCCAGGGCACGCGTAAGCTCGTCGTTCTCTCTGTTGGGCTGGAACACCCCCGTTCGAGCCTCTTCTATTGCAATAATTAGCGCATCGTCGGCTCCGTTCAGACATGCCTTCAACGAAACTTCGCCTGTCTTCGGGTCCAACTCCCCCCATGCGCATAGAACCAACTCCTGCACCTGGGGGGGCCAGCTCCTAGTAACCGGAGTGACACCTGCATCCTCCATCTCTTTCTCAGACTTATCCCACTTAGGCATTGCCACCGCGTAGCCACCTGGCCCCAGCTTATGGAACTTATCCTTTTTATCGGCATTCTTCTTGTTTATTCTCGACCGTTCCTTAGCTAATTCTGAATCCTTGAATTTCACGAAATCGTCCCAATGAGCACTTTGATTCTCTAGTGTTCCCTCGAATACGGGAGTCTTCCTTCCATCCTTGATGTACTTGTCCCATACATGATTCTTGTGGTTCTTGAATAAAACAGCCATCTTCCTAAGAGCGGCGTCCTTGACTTTCTCCACATCTGCATCTGTGAAATGATCTGGTAGGGTGAAATGTTCCATGAGAGTATCCCAAAGCAGTTTTTTGTCTGTCGTCGACAAAAGCAATATTTGGACGTGGCTTTGCTGGCACTCTCCATTCTTGAAGGGAGATCGGGAGTTGGTCCTTCACAAGAACTCCGCACTGACGAACGAACTTGTCCGCAATCTTCTTAGGCGCTAATGGTTCGCCATTAGGTCTGATTGCCTCGATATTGTACTTTACGCCCTCCTTCAACTTTTTGTTCGGGCCTCGTTTCGTTCTTTTGCCTGAAGATTTGCTCGATCCGGATGGCTGAAAGAAGAAAGATCGATTCGTTAATATATCTTCAACTCATTTAAAACATGTGATGATCACCAGATGCCTGCTTCTATAAATATATATACCTCGCCGGTGTTTGTTGTTTCAAGATCAACATGTTCTTCGTCATTGTCATAATCGTAGTTCATGACTTCATCAATTCGGTCGTCGCGATCGAATACCATATCACCCTCTCTGGTGTTGTTTAGAAATTCGAAGCCGTCATAATCTTCTTCATTCTGATCATCATCTGGCCAGCGTATCATATCGAACATGGTCTGTTCTCTCTCTCTCTCTGTCGGTATTGTCCGCCATAGCTTTTATTTAACTATGCCAAAAGAAATATAAAACAATTTAGTATTCAAATTACATCGTCTCGAATAATAGATATAATCTCGAATACATCGTCTCGAATAATAGATATAATCTCGAATACATCGTCTCGAATAATATATAATATTGAATAGTACATCACTGGCTAGGTAGCTAATTAAAGATCGAATACTACAGAAGAATCTAGGACACTCACGGTTCCTGCGGAGCGGGCGATGGACACCCAAAGAGAAGGAACCCTCACAGGATCATAGCTGAAGTGAGATCCCTGAAGAAACTGCCAGATATTGGAGAACCTGCCGCCCTCTAACGCAACCATGTAGCGATGGACGTGCTCGTCCTCCTCCCTGACACGGCGACGTACCACCTCCGGCGGGGCCGGCTCCCTCCGCACCGAAACTAGCCCACGCGAACGCCACCAAACGAGATCAGGGTCGACAACGGGACCCGGGGCCGGGTTCCTCATCAAGCGGCGCGCCCCTCCAGGCAATACCTCCCAGTGCCAGCCCGGCGGAGCCCAGTCCCGGACATGGGTCAGTCGGACGTCGTCGCGGACGGGTCGACGGCGAGGATGCGGGTCGGGCATCGTCGAGAACAAATACTAGCTATATGCCCGCAAAAAGTAACATTTTTTTAACGATTGGATTTTGATAACTAAAATTTCTAACATTTCTATATAACACTAATTATGCTATCATTGCATATGTCAAAATTCTATATGCTATTTCATACTAATTAAGCATCTAACACTAAAAACAGAAAACACAACTTCTATACATCCATTAAAAAACTGAAAAACAACATTATATAAAAAATTTCCATGCTAATTAAACACTAATTATATCCATCTAACATGCATTCATACATATATATATTAGTGAAAAAATAATAATTTAAAAAATCTAAACTAATTAAATATACAAAATACGTATATACTAATATATACATGCATTAATTCATACATATGTACGTGTGTGTGTGTGTGTTCATCATGCTTGTGTGTGTGTGTGTGTGTATGGGCTCAGAGAGGGGCGGCGCCCATGGTGGGCGCCGGGGGCGAGGGAGAGGGGTTAGAGGGGGAGAGCTCACAGCGGGGCGACGGCGACGGCGAGGCGACGGCCGGGGGCGGCGACGGGCCGGGGCATGACGCGGGGGCAGCGATGCGGGGACGGCGCGACGGGGACGGACCCGGGGCGGCGACGGAGACGGGGACGGGGGCGGCGACGGCAACGGCGTCGATCGACCGGGGCGCGCGGGCGGTGCTTCAATGGGGAAACAGAGGAAGAAACAGAGGGAGAATAAAATTTTCGTAAGTGTTCTATATATAGAAGGCACCTTTAGTACCGGTTGGAGCCACCAACCGGTACTAAAGGCCTGTTTTGGCCAGGCCAAGCGGCGGGAACCGCACACCCTTTAGTACCGGTTGGTGGCTCCAACCGGTACTAAAGGCCCTCCTTTAGTACCGGTTGGTGCCACGAACCGGTACTAAAGGGGGTGCGCTGGCGCAGGTGCGGTGCGCAAGTTTAGTCCCACCTCGCTAGCCGAGGGGCGACCGCACTGGTTTATAAACCCCAGTGCGGTAGCTCTCTCGAGCTCCTCTCCAAAGCAGGCCTATTGGGCCTACATGTTTTGTGCTGCCCTGTGGGCCTACTGGGCCTTTGCGGGCCTGCATCCTGGCCCAACAACGGGTTGGGTTTCTAGTCGTATGCAGGCCGCTCTGGCCTAGTAGGCGGGCTTTTTTTTATTTTTTTGCTTTTTTTATTTTTGAGTTGTTTTTTTGTGTATTTAGAGTTTCTTTGTGAATATTTTTGCTTTAGGTACAAAAAATTAGAAATTTTCTGTTAGTGCCCGTAGTTTTTAAATTTGAATAGTTTAAATTTTGAATTATTTGAAATTAGTATGAATCACTAGTTTGTGAATAACTTAATTTTAAAAATCAGTAAATGCATGAAAGAATTTGTTTGCACATAAAATTTCTTCGCGTTTCAAATGCCAAAACACATAATTAACTACCCTAACTATTACAGAGATTTCCTTCTGGGTGCGAAACACAGAAGAAAATGATGATAGTGAAGACGATCACATCCCAGATCTTTGGGTGTGAAACTTTTTCTTCGCGTGTGTCCCTTTGCGCCATAACCATGGAAAATCTTCATCATTTAACGGGATGCTCGGGTCAATATTCACTGTGAATGGAGCAATTTCATCAAACTTTTCATAATCTTCTGACTTGTCTGTCTTGTCATCCACTCCCACGATGTTTCTCTTCCCAGAAAGAACTATGTGTCGCTTTGGCTCATCGTACGATGCATTCGCTTCCTTATCTTTTCTTTTTCTTGGCTTGGTAGACATGTACTTCACATAGAAAACCTGTGCCACATCATTGGCTAGGACGAATGGTTCGTCTGCATACGTAAGATTGTTGAGATCCACTGTTGTCAATCCGTACTGCGGGTCTTCCGTTACCCTGCCTCGTGTCATATTGACCCATTTGCACCGAAACAAAGGGACCTTCAAACCACGTCGATAGTCAAGTTCCCGTATGTCGTGTATATAACCATAATATGTTTCCTTTCCTGTCTTGGTTTCTGCATCAAAGCGGACGCCACTGTTTTGGTTGGTGCTCTTCTTATCTTGGGCGATCGTGTAAAATGTATTACCATTTATCTCGTACCCTTTGAAAGTCATTATATTCGAAAATGGTAACTGGGACAACAAGTACATGTCATCTTCAATAGAGGTGTCGTGCATGGTACGTGTCTGCAACCAGCTGGCGAAACTCCTGATTTGTTCACGTGTAATCCAGTCATCAAACCGCTCCGGGTGTTTGGAGCGTAGCAAATTCTTGTGTTCATCCATATACGGAGCCACCAAGGCGGAATTCTGTAAAACTGTGTAGTGTGCTTCAGTGAGAGAATGTCCGTCCATACATATTATTTGTTTCCCTCCTAGCGTGCCTTTTTCATCCAGTCTGCCCTTATGCCGCGATTCAGGAACACCAATCGGCTTAAGGTCAAGAATAAAGTCAATACAAAACTCAATGACCTCCTCATTTTGACGGCCCTTGGAGATGCTTCCTTCTGGCCTAGCACGGTTATGAACATATTTCTTTAAGACTCCCATGAACCTCTCAAAGGGAAATATATTGTGTAGAAATACAGGACCCAAAACGTTAATCTCTTCGCATAGGTGAACTAGAACGTGCGTCATGATGTTGAAGAAGGATGGTGGGAACACCAACTCGAAACTGACAAGACATTGCACCAAATCATTCTGTAACCTTGGTATGATTTCTGGATCGATTACCTTCTGAGAGATTGCATTGAGAAATACACATAGCTTCACAATGGCTAATCGAACGTTTTCCGGTAGAAGCCCCCTCAATGCAACCGGAAGCAGTTGCGTCATAATCACGTGGCAGTCATGAGACTTTAGGTTCTGGAACTTTTTCGCTGCCATGTTTATTATTCCCTTTATATTCGACAAGAAGCCAGACGGTACCTTAATACTGAGCAGGCATTCAAAAAAGATTTCCTTCTCTTCTTTGGTAAGAGCGTAGCTTGCATGACCCTGATGTATGTCGTCTTTTCCGTGCATACGTTGCTGGTCCTCCCGTGCCTCAGGTGTATCTTTTGTCTTCCCATACACGCCCAAGAAGCCAAGAAGGGTCACACAAAGATTCTTCGTCACGTGCATCACGTCGATTGCGGAGCGGACCTCTAGGTCTTTCCAATAAGGCAGGTCCCAAAATATAGATTTCTTCTTCCACATGGGTGCGCGCCCGTCAGCATCATTCGGAACAGGTTGTCCACCAGGACCCTTTCCAAAGACCACCTTCAAATCCTTGACCATATCATGTACATCAGCACCAGTACGGTGGCGAGGCTTCGTCCGGTGATCCGCCTCACCTTTGAAATGCTTGCCTTTCTTTCTTACGGGATGCCTGCTCGGAAGAAATCGGCGATGTCCCAGGTACACATTCTTCTTACAATTAGCCAAATATATACCGTCGGTAGCGTCCAAACAGTGCGTGCATGCGCGGTATTCCTTGTTTGTCTGTCCTGAAAGGTTACTGAGAGCAGGCCAATTATTGATGGTCACGAACAACAACGCCTTTAGGTCAAATTCTTCCCCCATGTGCTCATCCCACGCACGTACACCTGTTCCATTCCACAGTTGTAAGAGTTCTTCAACTAATGGCCTTAGGTACACATCAATGTCGTCGCCGGGTTGCTTAGGGCCTTGGATGAGCACTGGCATCATAATGAACTTCCGCTTCATGCACAACCAAGGAGGAAGGTTATACAAACATAGAGTCACAGGCCAGGTGCTATGGTTGCTGCTCTGCTCCCCAAAAGGATTAATGCCATCTGCGCTTAGACCAAACCATACGCTCCTTGCGTCATCTGCAAACTCCTTCCCGTACTTTCTTTCGATTTTTCTCCACTGCGACCCGTCAGCGGGTACTCTCAACTTTCCGTCTTTCTTACGGTCTTCTCTGTGCCATCGCATTGCCTTGGCATGCTCTTTGTTTTGGAACAAACGTTTCAACCGTGGTATTATAGGAGCATACCACATCACCTTGGCAGGAATCTTCTTCCTGGGGCGCTCGCCCTCGACATCACCAGGGTCATCGCGGCTGATCTTATAGCGCAATGCACCACATACCGGGCAAGCGTTCAAATCCTCATACTCACCGTGGTAGAGGATGTAATCATTAGGGCATGCATGTATCTTCTGCACCTCTAACCCTAGAGGGCAGACAGCCTTCTTTACTTCGTACGTACTCTCGGGCAATTCGTTGTCCTTTGGAAGCATATCCTTTATCATTACCAGCAACTTTCCAAATCCCTTGTAAGATACACCATTCTTTGCCTTCCATTGCAGCAATTCCAGTGTGGTGCCCAGCTTTTTCTTGTCACCTACGCAATTCGGGTACAACAATTTTTTGTGATCCTCTAACATGCGCTGCAACTTCTTCTTCTCCAAATCACTTGCGCAGTTTCTCTTTGCATCGGCAATGGCCCGACCTAGATCATCAACGGGCTCATCTGATGCCTCTTCTTCAGCTTCTTCCCGCATTGCCGGCTCAGCTTCTTCCCGCATTACCGGCTCAGCTTCTTTCCCCATTGTTGTATCATCGTATTCAGGGAACCCATGGACAGGATAGCTGTCGCCGTCCTCTTCTTCTTCATTGTCTTCCATCATAACCCCTCTTTCTCCGTGCTTGGTCCAAATATTATAGTGGGGCATGAAACCGGACTTAAACAGGTGGACGTGAATGGTTCTTGACGTAGAGTAATTCTGACCATTCTTACAGCCAACACATGGACAAGGCATAAAACCATCCGCCCGCTTGTTTGCCTCAGCCGCAAGCAGAAAAGTATGCATGCCCTCAACGAACTGGGGAGAGCATCGGTCATCGTACATCCATTGCCGGCTCATCTTCATTACACAACACCGAATAGACCAAATTAATACAAGTTCATACAACACTTAAATGCAACAAACAAATAACTCTCTAGCTAAAGAATTTAAATGCAACAACAAATGCGATCAAGATCGCAACTAAGGTAACAATGGATCCAACAACATAATGATACCAAGCCTCACTATCGATGGCATATTTTCTAATCTTTCTAATCTTCAAGCGCATTTTCTTCATCTTGATCTTGTGATCATCGACGACATCGGCAACATGCAACTCCAATTCCATCTTCTCCCCCTCAATTCTTTTCAATTTTTCTTTCAAGTACTCGTTTTCTCTTTCAACTAAATTTAACCTCTCGACAATAGGGTCGGTTGGAATTTCCGGTTCACATACCTCCTAGAAAAAATTTCTATGTCAACTTGATGGGCATAATTTGTCATAAACACGAAATGCAATATATATACCACATCCGAATCATAACAAGGACGAGGGCCGACGGGGACGGATATCAAAACCATGGCACTATATGTATAACAAACAACGTACGGGTAAGATAATTATACGAGTAACAATATATCCAAATCACACAAACATCAATTTTTATATAAAATTTCATGAACAAAGAGGCTCACCACAAGGTGGTGCCGGCGACGGGACGGTGCGGGTGATCGACGGTGGTTACGACGGAGATTTAGAAGGCACTAAGTAAACCACACCTACATATGCAAACTAAGTGTTATTTTTGACCTCTTGCATATAAATCAAATACTAGCACATATATATATTTCCTCCCAAATTACTAAACTCACAAATTAATCACTATATAAAGCATTGCAAGAGTTAATCTAGCAATGAGAGATGAAAGGACAAAATTGCTAACCTTTGTGATCATTTGAATGGATGGGGGCCTTCAAATCTTGACAAATTTTGGTCAAAATATGTGATGAGCTCGAGAGGAAGAGGGGAAGAACAGAGAGGAGAGGAGAAAGGGGAAGAACAGAGCGAGCTCGGGTGGACGAAGGGTTTATGTAGGACGACCTTTAGTACCGATTCGTGCGAAGAACCGGTACTAAAGGGGCTGGAGGGGCCCCAGTCTGACAACATCCTGCCACCACTCTCATTAGCACCGGTTCGTGACACGAACCGGTGCTAAAGGTTCGCCACGAACCGATACTAATGAGAGCGGTCCGGTTAGCCGTTGAAACCGGCTCAAGTATAAACCAGCACTAATGTGCTTTACGATTTGATCCTTTTTTACTAGTGTGGCGACGACTTGGCAACGACCAGATCCATCCTGGTCCTTGTTTACGCGTTTGCGGCGACTGAGCAGGAGATCCATCCCCATCCCCATCTCGCTTCTCACTCCCACTCTCCATCGTCTCGCAGTGCACGCGTCGCCGGCGTCCGAGCCTCACCTCGCCGGGCCAGGTGCCGGCTTACTCCGCGGTCGCCGTCGTCCGCCCATTCCGCGGCGGATCCATCCTGCTAGCCAGCTTGGTACGAGTACGAACACCCCTTGCCCCTGCTTCCATCTCCTTGTATGAAGCCGCCGGCGCCGGAACGCGGTCGGTCCGTGGCTCGTTCTGTGCGGCGAATTTTGCACTTACCTTGGTTAATCCATTCTCTTTCAGCTCCAGATCGACGATGCTGACGAAATAACAATCCACTGTTCACCTGACACGCCGACCATCTCGCCGGCGCCCGAGCTCCCACCCCCATTCTCCTCGCTTGGCGAGGTGCCGGGGTTAACGCCGCGGCCGGATCCATCCTTTGAGGTACGGCCCCGTCCCCTCGCCCCCTGCTTCCATCTCCTCCGATGCCGCCGTCGGCGCCGCGCAGTGGACTGCGCCGGCACACTCTGTAGCTCGTCTGGTGCAGCAATGGTCGGGCTCACCTCCGTTAATCCATCCTCTTTCAGGTATGTCACTGTTCACCGTCAGTGCGCTTGGTTCTGAGTTGCACGACATTCAGGTATGAACCAATAAAAACTCAGCTTCCACATGAGAGATTTGTAACTAGCTGTTCAGTGTTATAATCCCTCCTCTTTTTCAGGTTGTCAATTTGTAGTTAGCTGCTTACTGTCAGTGCATTCTGCAACCACGCACAATTTTGACTGGCCATTTTTGGTGCAGCAATGGTCTGGCTCACCTCTGTTAATCTATCTTCTTTCAGGGTTCAGATGGACGACGCGGAGAATAAATCAAATCCACTGTCCACTTGCACTGCGAATCGAGCGAACTGCGGCGCTGGTCTGCAGGACAAATCAGGTATGAGCCCTTCTCCCTGCGTCTTGGACACAACTAAAAATTCAGGTTCCATGGGATGCTCAGTCTACTAACCATGCTCTCCTCTTTTTCAGCTTGCCGATTTGTAGCTGGCTGTTTACTATCAGTGCATTCATCCACTGAGCTCCACGAACTGTTGACTGGCCGAGCTCTGAGCTAGCATGGCCATGGAGGCTGCACTCGTCAGCGTGGCGACGGGGGTCCTCAAACCTGTCATAGGGAAGCTGACCGTCCTGCTCGGCAATGAGTACAAGCATTTCAAAACAGTTCGAAAGGAGATCAAGTCTCTCACTAATGAGCTTGCCGCAATGGAGGCTTTTCTCCTCAAGATGTCGGAGGAGGAGGATCCTGATGTGCAGGATAAAGTCTGGATGAATGAGGTGCGGGAGCTGTCCTATGACCTGGAGGACGCCATCGACGACTTCATGCAAAGCATCGGTGACAAAGACGAAAAGCCAGATGGCTTCATCGAGAAAGTGAAGAACTCACTAGGGAAGTTGGGGAAGATGAAGGCTCGTCGTCGGATCGGCAAGGAGATTCAGGATCTGAAGAAACAAATCAAAGAGGTGGGTGAGAGGAATGCAAGGTACAAGGGTCGTGAGGCCTTCTCCAACTCCAAGAATGCAACCGTTGACCCTAGAGCCCTTGCTATCTTTGAGCATGCCTCAAAGCTCGTCGGAATTGATGAGCCCAAGGCTGAGATAATCAAGCTGTTAACAGAAGAGGATGTTCGTGCTTCAGAGCAACAACAACAACCAAAGATAGTCTCCATCACTGGACCTGGAGGAATGGGCAAAACAACTCTTGCAAACCAAGTGTATCAAGAGCTAAAAGGAAAATATGAGTGTTGGGCTTTCGTCTCAGTTTCACGAAATCCAGACATGACGAATGTCTTGAGAACCATTCTAAGTGAAGTGGCTAAGAAAGACTATGCTACCACTGAAGCTGGGAATATACAACAACTCATCATCAAGATCATAGATTTTCTAGCAGACAAAAGGTACATTTTGTCTTTAATATTTTTTCATTTCTACTTGTCATCTTTGAATGTATAAAATAGTTACTTATAATTAGATATCATAGGAAGATTGTACTAGTAGAATTTGTTAAAAAGTTCCATATAATTCTATGCTCAGGAATCTCCTTCATTACATAGGCACATCACTATTCCCTTTTATTGTGTAATTATATGGCATAAGTTTGTGTCAGGACCCCATAACACTACATCTTCTCACAGTACTAACTTGGCTCACTTTTCTTTCTAACTCTCCTTGAGCTCCCATAACATCCTGATCTATAATTATCTGTGCACTTTACCTCATGCTGATTTTGCAAGTGTGGCATCCATGTTACCCTGATTTTCACACAAAAATTGTCACACACATTACTTTTTTCTACCTCCACCTCTCCCTTCTCTGGGCCCCTTGTTTCTTCAGACCAGATGCATCGTGCCTTGATACACTCGTCTTCCTATCCTCCCTCGTCCCGCCAACCGAACGCCACACTGCTCTATCGAGACCACCTCCGTTGAGATCCACTAGGCATCAGCCACTATTGTTGCCCTACATGGCCATACATCACTGGCAATGCAGCCATCCAAAATCGAAAAAACTATAGTTTACTAGGTTAAGTGAGCCTAATTTTTTTAATGGGAAAGCATGCCCAAACCAGTAGTCTATGAGGGAAAACACACATTATATATATATATATATATATATATATATATATATATATATATATATATATAAAATATATGTACTTTACTCTCTTTTCATTTTAGATCACTGGATCTTTGGGTCCACACCCAGATTCTTTGCTTTGTTGCTCATGACCACCTGATCGATGCCAACGTATAATTATACATCTTTTTATCCATCTCTTGTCTTTCAACATAATTGTCCAGTCTTGATCTTTTCTGTGGGCATGCCTCTTGTTTAAACAATTGCTTATTCCCCTTGCTCTCTGTAATTATCCAAACTAACATGGACATGCAAAAGGAATTAAGTATGTAACATATGCTCTTTTAGCACTTGTGTGCTTATACTTTTCATTTTGTCAATCTTAACGTGTTTCATTTACTCTTTGTCTGTCTACGCAGAACACTTTACTTTACAACTATGCTAATTTGTCCTTATACAGGTACTTTGTTGTTGTTGACGATATATGGGACGTGGATACGTGGGATATTATTAAGCGTGCATTCCCCGCTACAAGTTCTACCAGTAGAATAATCACCACCACTCGTATGAACAGTGTCGCTCATTTATGTTGTTCATCATTCAATGGTCATATTTACAATATAAGGGCTCTTGATATGGTGCACTCAAGGCAGTTATTTCACACAAGATTATTTAAGTCCGATGAAGATTGCCCTTCATACCTTCAAGAAATTTCTAAGCAAATATTGCAAAAATGCGATGGGTTACCTTTGGCGATCATTGCTATATCTGGTTTGTTAGCTAACACAAAAAAAAACAGAGGTTCTGTGGAATCAAGTGAAAGATTCAATTGGTCGTACACTTGAAAGGAATCCTTGCGTCGAAGGAATGATGAAGATATTGTCACTTAGTTATTTTGATCTGCCTCCTTATTTAAAAACTTGCCTCTTATACCTGAGCATGTATCTAGAAGATTCTATTATTGAGAAGGAGGACCTGATAAGAAGATGGATTGGTGAAGGATTCATTCATAGAGAAGGCAGATACACGGCATATGAGGTAGGAGAAAGGTGTTTTAATGAACTACTCAATAGGGGTTTGATCCAACCTGGGGGGACAGATATCTATGGCGAAGTGAAGAGTTGTCGGGTTCATGACACAATTCTTGATTTCATCATATCCAAGTCCATAGAAGAGAACTTTGTTACTATACTTGGGGTTCCCACTATGACAATTGTAAACCAAAGCAAAGTTGTTCGTCGACTCTGTCTACAAGGTGTCGAGGAAGGAAATTCAGCAGTATTGATCGCAGATCTCGTGTTTTCCCATGTTCGATCACTTACTATGGTTAGAGGTCTGTTGTCAATTCCTTCTTTGGAGGAGTTCAGACATCTGCGTGTTCTCAACTTGAAGGATTGCTCCGAATTGGAAGATCAACATCTTGAAAATATAGTGAGGTTGTTCCAGCTGAGGTACCTGAATCTCAAACGTACAGGAATAAGCAAGCTCCCAGAACAAATTGGGCGTTTAGGATGCTTAGAGGTGCTGGACCTAAGAGAGACTTCTATACGAGAATTACCTGCATCTATTGTTAATCTCAGAAAATTGGTGCATCTACTTGTTGAACGTGATGTTAAATTTCCTGATGGGATTGGAAAGATGCAAGCACTGGAGACGTTGAAATATGTTGATGCCTCCATTCAGCCATTATACTTCCTGTGCGGCCTTGGTCAAGTAATGAATTTGAGGAGTCTGACGCTTATCCTTGAAATTCCTCTTGGGGAGGAGCACAACAAAGCTCTTGTCTCCTCTCTGTGTAATCTAGGCACCCAGAATCTCCGCTCCCTGGCTTTTGGGGATCAGAGCGGCCTCTTACATGAGGAATCTTTGTGCCTGCCTACCCTCAATGACCTTTCTATCTGTTTTCCGGCCTTCCCACAGGTTCTGACATGGGTAGGCTCCCTCAAAAACCTCCAACGGCTACGCCTTTTTGTGAAGGTGCTCAAGCAGGACGACCTCTGCACCCTTGGGGCGTTACCCAGTCTGCTCATTCTGTGTCTGATAGAACAAACAGAGTCAAACGGAAAGCTCAGAATCGGTGGTGATGTTGGGTTCCGATTCTTGAAGATTTTTATTTATTGCAGATGTTATAAACCAGTAGATCTGATATTTGGGACAGGGTCCATGCCAAAGCTTGAAAAACTACTGCTTCATGACTTTCGCATGGTTGAAGCTAACTCTCTGGGCTTTGGAATTGAGAACCTCCCTTGCCTCACTAGTGTCAGATGTCTTGGTGTTTTGGGTGATGATGGCATTTTTGAAGCCGTGAAGACTGCCATGGAGAGAGCAGTCAGCACACATCCCAACCACCCTAGTCTACGCTTTGAGGGAGTTGCTTCTGCTTCTGAAGTTCAATACTAGTGTTTAGCTCGATTCATCTCTCTTTTATGATACACTATTCTCTCCGTCGGATAATAATGTACTATGGATAATGATACAAAATTGTAGAATTGGTTAAGACTGCTACTGTACTGAATTTTCTGTAATAATCAATCATCCGTGTTGATGGTTCAATAATATTGGGCGACCATTCGTAGTCGTCATTCTCTAGTTGCCATGCTTCTGTAGCTGTACCGGTAATGCATTTCTCCTTTGCTCTTTTATCCACCTGTATGTAGTCGTCGTGCTCTTTTATGAAGCAAGCTTTTGTGCCCCTGTTCCGCTCTGCTTCTTCTCAATAGTTCCCTCAACGTTGGACGTTGTTATATATGCCTGCTTACGGTTGTTTACAGCTTAATAAACGGCTGTCACCTGGTATGTATTACTGTTAATTAAACCTTGATTTTACAGTCCATCTGTTAATCAATTGCAATGGTAACCAGATCAGTACTGGCTGATTATTGGGCACTTACTTGAGTGCTGTGGCTGATCTATGTTGTTGGAAACCATCTTGAGGCCAGATTAATTCCTCCTGTCAACAATCCCATTCGAGAGTTGTCATTCAGAAAATGTGTGCTCTTTCTGAATGGGTAAACTGTCTTCAGTTCAGTCTATCTCTCAAGGAGACCAGGCATTTGTACAACAGTTTCACCGTCAGATTCAGTTTCACTGTACAGGTGTAGGAGACTTCTCTTGAGCTCTGCACAGCATCCTGGTTGTCATTGGTTCAGAAGAAAACGTGTATATTGTTCCCGGCGTCCCCAAGTAGCTGTTGCACGCTTGATCCTCCAGTTCAGTACGTTTTGCAGATGGTTCAGGAGCAGATTGGTTACTTGGGCGTTCTGTAGCAGATTGAATTTTCAGAGTTTCAGTTGACATGTCGTTTCTGCTTGTTTCCACGCATATGCTTATTGTTGGTGAGACTGAGATGCAAGCACTGCTGCTGTTTTGAAATCGGCTATTGGCCCACTGCAGTTTTTCTCTCTGTGTACTCATTAATTTGTAGTATGTCATTCGGGTTGTAATTTTGCTTGGCCTTTTTGCAGTGATACATCTTGGTGATGTTGGAAATGGAGACGCACGCATTCTGTTCCCTGGACCAATTTGACGCTGATCGATCTGGGCATCCAAACCGCCACCGGCTCTCCTGAACATTAGCACAATGAAGGACATCTACAGTGCTTAGAGATGTTGGACATAATGGGCCAATTGCGAAGTTTTGTCAGTCTCAGAAAATTGACACAAGGGTGTACGATTTACCAGCAAGTTTTGTCAATCTCCGAAAATTGGCACATTTTCGTGCTGACCAATGTGTTAGGTTTCCTGATGGAATTGTGAAGATGCAAGCATTGAAGACTTTGAAAATTGTGCAGGCCTCCATGCAGTCATATAATTTTCTGCAAGAGCTTGGAGAGCTAAAGAACCTGAGGAAGCTGTACTTTGTAATATACATGACGTAGAGCACAAGGAAGTCGTTGCTTCTTCTCTCCGTAAAGTGTGTTATGCAGAACCTTAGTTCTCTAACTATGTGGAATGATTATGACAGCATCTTACTGAATACATGGTGCATGACTCCCTCGCTTAGCCTCCAGAAACTTGTTACCATCAACTCAGTCCTCCCAAAGGTTCCAGATTGGGTAGGATTGCTTGTCAACCTGCAGATCTTACGCTTGGAAGTGATGAGAATCAGGCATGAAGATCTCTGCATCCTTGGATCCTTACCTGCTCTGCTCACTCTGTTTCTTAGAGGATTGCAAGGTCCGTATTCTTGTAAAGATAGAATGCTGACAGTCCCTAGTAAAGCTGGGTTCCGATGCCTGAGGATGTTCCATTATGACGCATGGGGTGGTCATGGGATGGATCTCATGTTTGATCTCAACTTGAGTTTCTTGCCACTCCTGGTGCTCTCGATTTTGGGATCGAAAACCTTTGCAGCCTCTTAACATTCCATATTGAGTTAAGAAGTCCCTTCAGAGGCTTCAGGAGCACCACTGTTGATGCAATAAAGGCTTCTGTGGAGAGATCAGTCAGCACACATCCCAACCGCGTTACTCTGTTCTTCAATCATTTCACTGAGGGTCTTCCATGAACTAAGACCACATAGTACGTTACTTCTACCCAAGATTTACAGCTTACTAGTTTGTTTAATTGTAGCAGTAGTAGTAAGTAATCATTTGACAATTTGGTTGCCTTGTATGGTCAGGCTAATTGTTCTTTGTGCCTTTTCTGGTTGGGAGCAAAACTTTGAACATTCGGTTAACATGCCGTGTATTTTGACTTCTTTACTGTTGCTGCTACTGGTGCTACGTGAGCTAGGCGTTCAGAGTACTGGTATTGCTTCTTTGATTTGTTGGCCTTGCCCCGATGGGTAAGACGTGAAACTAGGATGACAGGCCAACTATTTGCACTGTGCACGCGCTGTGTGTTCTATGTATCGGTTGCAGTTGCATGCAGAATTTCATTCTGAAAGTGTCGTACTAATGTACTTGTGACCCTGATTCATCTTCCTAATACAAGTTGATATGGCACTGTTATGGTACTGTTATTATTTCATTTACTCTCTATCCTCCTTTAGTCATCTGTTCTTGGTTATTTCATTCAACAAGTTCGTTTGCATGCTAGCCTAGGCATGCATCGATCATGCTGTCACAGTTTCCTTGAACTACGTTTTCTCAACTTTTGATATGGATGCTGTTATGTATGCTTACAGGTGAATATCTCAGTGTTAAAATCTGACTTTATCAAGCGATGATTTGCGCTGCTACTTGATCTCCGGATGCTGGAGGGTCTACGTAGCAGATGGTTATCTATTTGTCCTGGCTGATGTTGGAACGGAGACACACCTTCCATTCGTGAATGGACTGCAGACTGCATGCATGAAGATGATGCACAATCGCCGATGGTATTGGGCATCGAAATCACAAAAACTTGTTGTGAGGTGCAGGCAGGATGGTCAGGCTTTGTGTTCGGCTGTGTTCAAATCTATCTTCAAATCTATGACTAGATGAGTATGTAGTCATTCAAATCTATATTTGTGTTAGGCTGTTTCCCCGGGCGTACCTAGATAACTGCTGGATGCTTCAGCCTTCAGATAGAGATTAGTTAATACAAATATGTGAGGTGCAGGCAGTTATGATTTTGCATAAGCAGATTTTGCAATTTTCAGTTATGACCAGATGTGTGATTTTACATATATATTCTTATCTTTTTCAGTGTTTTGGGTGTTGTTATACATGCTTGTAGTCTTTTACAATCTAATCACTGATAAAAAAAAAATTATGTGACGTACTGTCGCAGTGCTACTGTCCAGATGATTATTTTGGTGGGCTGTCTAATGTTGGAAAGGAGACTCTGTTTTGTTACTGGGTTGCATGAAGATGGTGGCGTTGGGCCTTTAAATCACCACAAATTGTGGCCGAAGATCGCCATGGAACATCGTGAACTGAACAACAAGTAAATAATGCAGCAGGCCAGCCCTCTCCCTTTAGCTTTTGGGATATGTTACTCCTTCAAAATTAGCTCCTTGCTCCGTCACATATATGAAGTTCAATATTGTGAATTTCTAATTCTAGATCTGTCATTCAAAATAATATGTCGTCTCTCTTAGTAGCCGCAAACATTTTGCAGTTCAGACTTGTTGGACTTTGAGTGCCCTATTAGATTTGTGAAAAGAGCAACCTATGCAACAAATTTGACTGAAAACAAATGCAGTCTCCTAACCAAGTTGCAGATGCAACTTGATGATCCATAAACAAGATACAGACCTGCAGCACAGTAGCATTTTTCAAACTTTTTTCTGTTGCCTGCTGCTTACCATGCATCTTTATTGTTGAATTTGCATGTTCAGAACTGGTTTGACCATTCTCGTGTGCCAATTAAAAGATGTCAACAACAGTATATAGAGATGCTAAATGGCAAGACGGAACACCCTTATTGTAATAAGTCTCTGTCAGTTATTGTAAATCCGGCTAAGATAACGTACAGACAAGAGTGTGAAAATAGGTTGAAACGTCTCTACTCCCATACAGGGAGCCGCGTGTACTTATATTGATTGTGGAGAGACCCATCTCTCGGTAGGTTACAAGATATGGTAATTGGACTACCACAGAGATATTACAGGGAGGTTTAAGAGGATAGAGAGAGATAGATATAAACTCTAACTAAACTACCCTACATAAGCCTTGGCGCACAAGGCCACACTTGGCGTGCGTAGCCAGGCAGGCATCGATCATGTTTAACACCTTCCCTTAATCAAAAGTTAACTAAGTTTAGATTACACTTGAATTCTTCAAAGAGTCTTGTAGGCAGCCCAACCTGATCTCTTGAATGCACAAACCGGATATCCAACTCTTTGTTAGCAACTCTTTCTCTTACGAAGAGATAATCAATCTCAATATGTTTAGTCCTTGCATGAAAAACAGGGTTAGCAGATAAATACGTAGCACCAAGATTGTCACACCAAAGACAGGGAGTTGGAGTGTGACGTATCCCAAGTTCTCTCAGCATGGACTTCACCCAAATAATCTTTGAAGTTGCATCTGCTAGTGCCTTGTACTCTGCTTCAGTGCTTGACCTCGAAACTGTGGCATGTTTCCTTGCGCGCATGAGTTTAGGTTAGGTCCAAAGAACACAGCAACACCACCAGTTGAGCGTCTGTCATCTAGGCATCCTGCCCAATCTGAGTCAGAGAAAGCACTAACAAGAGTGAATGGTGACTTGTTAAATGTCAACCCAACACTTAACGTATCCTTCACATATCTTAGTATGTGTTTTGCTGCAGTCCAATGCGCAGTAGTAGGTGCATGAAGAAACTGACAAACTTTGTTAACAGCAAAGGAAATATCAGGCCTTGTAACAGTCAAATATTGTAGTGCACCTACCAAACTTCTGTACCTAGTACCATCCTCTTGACTCAAGGGCTCACCTTCTACAAGAGACAGTTTTTCTGTGCTGGACAATGGTGTTGATGACGGTTTGCAACCCTGCATTCCAACTTTATTTAAAATATCAGTGGCATACTTTTCCTGAGAAAGATGAAGACCACCTTCCCTGTTTCTCTTGATCTCAATACCAAGGAAAAAATGCAAGTCTCCTAGATCCTTAAGAGCAAACTCTGAGTTTAAATCCTTCGGCAGAGCTGTAACTGCCTCACTTGATGAGCCTGTAACAATAATATCATCAACATATATAAGCACAAATATTGACATATTTGACTTATTATAAATAAACAAGGATATATCAGACTTTGAAGGAGCAAAACCAAGTGCTTGTAACTTGGAACTCAGCCTAGAGTACCATGCCCTAGGAGCTTGGTTCAGTCCATAGAGAGATTTATCAAGCCTGCATACAAAGGAGGGTTTGTTTCTGTCTTCAAAACCAAGAGGTTGCTTCATGTACACTTCCTCTTCCAGAACATCATGAAAGAACGCATTCTGCACATCTAGCTGTTTGAGACTCCATCCTCTGGATACAACAATGGACAAAACAAGATGTATGGTGGCGGCTTTAACAACAGGATTGAATGTGTCCTCATAGTCTATGCCATACCTTTGTTTGAATCCTTTTGCAACAAGTCTAGCCTTGTAGTGATCTATGGTGCCATCTGACTTTTTCTTTATTCTGAACACCCATTTACAGTCAATCAAATTTTTACCTTGATGAGGCGGGACCAAGTGCCGTGTTCTGTTTTTCTGAAGTGCTTGAAACTCTTCTTCCATGGCTTTCTTCCACCTTGAATATTTGCATGCTTCTTGGAACGTACTAGGTTCTCCTGTGGAACAGATTAGACCAAACTTGATCTTATAATTAACACGTTGAATTACCCCTGCTCGTAACCTTGTGCGCGGTGGAGTTTGTGCTGCCTGAGGTGCCACAGCTGAAACTGGCACAGAGGATCCAGGAGACAGATCCGCCGAGATGGATCCTGAGGTACTATTTTCACCAACAGGATTTTCTATGGCCGGAGTTGGAGATGATGCAGCAGCAGCCGACGCAGAAGATCCAGCCGCGCCCGACAGCGCACCAGCCCCACGCGCCTCATATCCGGGTGGAGGAGCACGCCCGAGGCTGATTGGCGAGCCGCTCGCCTGATGTAGACTCATGGGGCCGCGCCAAACCGGTCGGTTGGCTGGTCCGCGGATGGCGACGCATGCGCGTGGGGCTCCTGGCCCACGCCCCACCGCGTGTCGGACGAGGGTTGGCGGGTGGCGCGTCAAGGAGATTCGGCGACGGGGATCCTGCGCTGCTGGTTCGGCTCCGACCCCGGAGGGAATTGTGCCAGCTCTGGCGCTGCCGATCCTGAGGAGGATCCTGCCTCCCCATTGTCACGTTGCGGGCACATAAAATGAAGGCCGCTTTGAGCGATTTCTTCACTATTTTTCACCAGATTTTCTTCTGCTGCCTCCGTATCTGATCCTGCAGCACCAGAAGACTCATTTCCACGGTTAGAAGCATTAGTCATATGATCAATACAATTGTCATCCCCTTGCTGAAAACCGGTTAAATGAGGGTAATAGAAGGATTTCTTTGCGAAGCAAGGCACCGGCATTATAGGATGTAAATGAGCAAAGGGGAAAACATTTTCATCAAAAACGACATCACGAGATATGTGTATACATGGCCAGTGGGTATATCTAGACATTTGACTCCTTTGTGTTTAGCACTATAGCCGAGGAAAGCACACTGTTTTGAGCGGAACATGAGCTTGCGGTTGTTGTAAGGGCGTAAGTTTGGCCAACAAGCGCAACCGAAGACACGAAGAGAGGTGTAATCTGGTCGTGTATTTGAAGAGTTTATGCATGGGTGTATCATTTTGAATGACACGACTAGGAAGCATGTTAATGAGATGGACCGTGGTAAGGAAGGCCTCATCCCAGAATTTGAGAGGCATGGAGGCACCGACAAGTAGAGCTAGGCCCACCTCAACAATGTGCCTATGTTTGCGTTCTGCGAAGCCGTTCTGTTGGTGTGCATGAGGACATGACACATGATGTGACACATCCATACTTTGGAAAAACGAGTCGAGTTTCTCATACTCGCCACCCAAGTCAGATTGGACGGCGAGGATTTTACTATCAAATTGACGTTCAACAAGTGCTTGAAAATGTTGGAAAACTTGGAAAACGTCAGAGCGTTTTTTAAGAAGGTAAATCCAAGTATACTTACTAAAGTCATCTATGAAACTAACATAGCAAGTATGACGTCCAATAGAAACGGGGGCAGGACCCCACACATCGGAAAAAACGAGTTGCAAAGGTCTAGTAGAAACACTAGTAGAAGTAGGATATGGCAATTAATGAGATTTTGCTTTCTGACAAGAATTACATATAGTTTCAAGACTACGCTCACCAACACATGGGAGCTGATTATTTCTAAGCACTTGTTGAACAATGTTAAAAGATGGATGTCCTAATCTTGCATGCCACCATTCGGAAGAGAGTTTGATGACACCACAAACTTGTTTATTGAATCTTCTAAATTTGGGAATTAGCGGATAGAGCCCATGCATGAATCTACCTCGGTAGAGAACCTTTCTCGTGACCTGATCTTGGATCAAAAAGAAATAAGGGTGAAACTCCAAAAACACCTTATTATCAGTAGTAATACGATGAACGGAAAGAAGAATTTTTGATGTTTCTTGAACATGCAAGATATTTCTAAGATGAATGTCACGATTTGGGGTTTTGACAATTGCATGACCAATATGATCAATGTTCATACCTTCACCATTTGCGTTGTGGATCTCATCATGGCCATGATACTTCTCGCTCATCGTCACCTTTTCTAGCTCTTTGGTGATGTGGTTTGTGGCTCGGGAGTCAACATACCAATTGGTGTCAACTCCATATGATGCATCTGTAGCTGCTGCAACCTTCTTTTTGGAGTTGTTATTGGCATAACGCCAATCACAATCCTTGGCTATATGGTTATTTTTCTTGCAAATTTGACACTTGTTCTCATACTCCTCATACCCTTGGAAGGGCCGCCCCATGTTGTTGTTGTAGTAGGGGCGCCTGTTGTTGCCGCCGCCGCCGTTTTGGTAGTGGCCGCCGCCACCACCATCGCTGTTGTTGTAGGAGTTGTAGTGGCCGCCACCGCCACCATTGTTGATGTTGTTGTAGTAGTTGCTGCTGCCGCCACCACCACCGCCATTGTTTCCACGGGATCCGCCGCCGCCACCGCTTCTGTTGGAGTTGTTGCGGTGGCGACTGGGGTTGTTGTTGCCGCGGCCTCGAGATGCAGCATTGGCGGATGATTTAAAGGCACCTGCCCCTGTCCCGTGGAACATCTCAATGCGCTGGTCGAAGTTGGCGACCATGCCAAAGAGATCATCCACCGAGAGGGGTTCAATGCGTACGTCCAGCACCGAAATCAGGGGCTGGTAATCCATATCGAGCCTTGCAATAATAAAGGATAGACGATATGCTTCTGTTATGGGTTTCCCCGCTGCAGCTAGTTCATCCGAGAGGCCTCATATGTGGTGGCACTCTGGGAACCTTTCTGTGCATTGGAGAGGGCTATGCGGCAGTTGTTTGCACACGAGAGGGATTGGGAAGCAAACATGTTGGCTAGGGCACTCCAAATGGCGCGAGAGGTTTCTAAATATGCGACCTGGACTAGTACCTCCTTCAATAGGTTTCTAAGAAGGAAAACGATGATCTGCTGGTCCTGGACCAGCCATGGGTTGTAGGCAGGATTTGGAACGATGGATTCCTTTCCTTCTGAATTTTTGGTGATGATGGTCTTGGTTGGCTCGGGTATGATTTCATCTATGTACCCATATAATCCGGCACCCATGATCTGGGAGCGGGCTTGGGCTTTCCATAGTATGTAATTGGTTCTTGTGAGAGGCTCAGATGTGGTGGTGGTCAGGCCTATGGATGGGACGTGGTTGGAGGTGGACATGGCTTGGTTTGGTGAAGAAGATGATCAGGGTTTGCAGCGAGAGGAGGATGATCGGGGCTTGCTAGATGTGATGGAAGAGGGAGGCTCTGATTACCATGTGAAAATAGGTTGAAGTATCTCTACTCCCATACATGGAGCCGCGTGTACTTATATTGATTGTGAAGAGACCCATCTCTCGGTAGGTTACAAGATACGGTAGTTGGACTACCATAGAGATATTACGAAAAAGGGTTTCCCCCCGCTTTATATTATAAAGCAACAGCCGAGCATACAACCACCGATACCACAAAAAGAAAGAAGAAGAAGAAAAAAGAAGGCGACAGAGGATACAAGATGCAACCGGACAACAACAGTCCTGACAACCCTAGAAGCTAGGACATTGAGAACCCGGCAACTCCAGGACATGCCCACGATACGCTCACGCTAATGGAGCGGCTTGCCGCCGGAGGAGGAGCACAGCCGTCGACTCCCATACCGTTGCCCGGCCATCCGAGAGCACACTGGATCCCGGATGGACTAGGAGAGGATGGCAATACGCTACCACGCCGGCAAAGCTACTCCGATCAATGTCACCGCCTCGGGCCACACCATGAAGAACACCGAACATTGTCGAGCAGGACCAACTGAAGATCCGGCAGACCGACCACGCCAAAGCCGCGGCCATCACTCACCCATCCCAAACGCGGCGTCTTCAAGAAGAAAGCGACGCCAAGACGCCGTCGCCGCCCAATCCAAGGGGATTTGGGTTTTCACCCGAGACAAGGAGAGGGGGAGCATGGGCTAGGACTCGATGCCGACTCCAAGAAGTAGAATGGCGTCGGAGCTGAAGGAAATATGCCCTAGAGGCAATAATAAAGTTATTATTTATTTCCTTATATCATGATAAATGTTTATTATTCATGCTAGAATTGTATTAACCGGAAACATAATACATGTGAGAATACATAGACAAACAGAGTGTCACTAGTATGCCTCTACTTGACTAGCTCGTTAATCAAA
Organism: Triticum dicoccoides; assembly: GCF_002162155.2. Lineage (NCBI taxonomy): Eukaryota > Viridiplantae > Streptophyta > Magnoliopsida > Poales > Poaceae > Triticum > Triticum dicoccoides. Next base: position 629,357,147 of record NC_041390.1, on the reverse strand, counting down.
GATGGTTATGTTTCCTAACCATGAACAATGAGTTGTTATTTGATTAACGAGGTCACATCATTAGTAGAATGATCTGATTGACATGACCCATTCCATTAGCTTAGCACCTGATCGTTTAGTATGTTGCTATTGCTTTCTTCATGACTTATACATGTTCCTATGACTATGAGATTATGCAACTCCCGTTTGCCGGAGGAACACTTTGGGTATTACCAAACGTCACAACGTAAATGGGTGATTATAAAGGAGTACTACAGGTGTCTCCAATGGTCGATGTTGGGTTGGCGTATTTCGAGATTAGGATTTGTCACTCCAATTGTCGGAGAGGTATCTCTGGGCCCTCTCGGTAATACACATCACATAAGCCTTGCAAGCATTACAACTAATATGTTAGTTGTGAGATGATGTATTACGGAACGAGTAAAGAGACTTGCCGGTAACGAGATTGAACTAGGTATTGGATACCGACGATCGAATCTCGGGCAAGTAACATACCGATGACAAAGGGAACAACGTATGTTGTTATGCGGTCTGACCGATAAAGATCTTCGTAGAATATGTAGGAACCAATATGGGCATCCAGGTCCCGCTATTGGTTATTGACCAGAGACATGTCTCGGTCATGTCTACATTGTTCTCGAACCCGTAGGGTCCGCACGCTTAAGGTTACGATGACAGTTATATTATGAGTTTATGCATTTTGATGTACCGAAGGTTGTTTGGAGTCCCGGATATGATCACGGACATGACGAGGAGTCTCGAAATGGTCGAGACGTAAAGATTGATATATTGGAAGCCAATGTTTGGACATCGGAAGTGTTCCGGGTGAAATCGGGATTTTACCGGGTTACCGGGAGGTTACCGGAACCCCCCGGGAACCATATGGGCCTTCATGGGCCTTAGTGGAAAGGTGAAAGGGCTGCCCACCAGGGCTGCGCGCCTCCCCCCTTCCCCTAGTCCTATTAGGACTAGGAGAGGTGGCCGGCCACCCTTCTCCCTCTTTCCCCCTTGGGAATCCTAGTTGGAATAGGATTGGGGGGGGGGAGTCCTACTCCCGGTAGGAGTAGGACTCCTCCTGCGCCTCTCCCTCTTGGCCGGCGCACCCTCCCCCCTTGGCTCCTTTATATACGGAGGCAGGGGCACCTCTAAACACACAAGTTGACACAAGTTGATCCACGTGATCGATTCCTTAGCCGTGTGCGGTGCCCCCTGCCACCATATTCCTCGATAATACTGTAGCGGAGTTTAGGCGAAGCCCTGCTGCTGTAGTTCATCAAGATCGTCACCACGCCGTCGTGCTGACGAAACTCTTCCCCGACACTTTGCTGGATCGGAGTCCGGGGATCGTCATCGAGCTAAACGTGTGCTCGAACTCGGAGGTGCCGTAGTTTCGGTGCTTGATCGGTTGGATCATGAAGACGTACGACTACTTCCTCTACGTCGTGTCATTGCTTCCGCAGTCGGTCTGCGTTGGGTACGTAGACAACACTCTCCTCTCGTTGCTATGCATCACATGATCCTGTGTGCGCGTAGGAAATTTTTGAAATTACTACGAAACCCAACAGTGGCATCCGAGCCTAGGTTAATGATGTTGATGTTATATGCACGAATAGAACACAAGTGAGTTGTGGACGATACAAGTCATACTGCCTACCAGCATGTCATATTTTGGCTCAGCGGTATTGTTGGACGAGACGACCCGGACCAACCTTACGCGTACGCTTACGCGAGACCGGTTCCCTCGACGTGCTTTGCACAGAGATGGCTTGCGGGCGACTGCCTCTCCAACTTTAGTTGAACCAAGTATGGCTACGCCCGGTCCTTGCGAAGGTTAAAACGGAGTCTATTTGACAAACTATCGTTGTGGTTTTGATGCGTAGGTGAGATTGGTTCTTACTTAAGCCCGTAGCAGCCACGTAAAACATGCAACAACAAAGTAGAGGACGTCTAACTTGTTTTTGCAGGGCATGTTGTGATGTGATATGGTCAAGGCATGATGCTGAATTTTATTGTATGAGATGATCATGTTTTGTAACCAAGTTATCGGCAACTGGCAGGAGCCATATGGTTGTCGATTTATTGTATGCAATGCAATCGCGATGTAATGCTTTACTTTATTACTAAACGGTAGTGATAGTCGTGGAAGCATAAGATTGGCGAGACGACAATGATGCTACGATGGAGATCAAGGTGTCGCGCCGGTGAAGATGGTGATCATGACGGTGCTTCGGAGATGGAGATCACAAGCACAAGATAATGATGGCCATATCATATCACTTATATTGATTGCATGTGATGTTTATCTTTTTATGCATCTTATCTTGCTTTGATTGACGGTAGCATTATAAGATGATCTCTCACTAAATTATCAAGAAGTGTTCTCCCTGAGTATGCACCGTTGCAAAAGTTCTTCGTGCTGAGACACCACGTGATGATCGGGTGTGATAGGCTCTACGTTCAAATACAACGGGTGCAAAACAGTTGCGCACGCAGAATACTCAGGTTAAACTTGACGAGCCTAGCATATGCAGATATGGCCTCGGAACACGGAGACCGAAAGGTCGAGCGTGAATCATATAGTAGATATGATCAACATAATGATGTTCACCGATGAAACTACTCCATCTCACGTGATGATCGGTTATGGTTTAGTTGATTTGGATCACGTGATCACTTAGAGGATTAGAGGGATGTCTATCTAAGTGGGAGTTCTTAAGTAATATGATTAAATTGAACTTAAATTTATCATGAACTTAGTCCTGGTAGTATTTTGCAAATCATGTTGTAGATCAATAGCTCGCGTTGTTGCTTCCCTGTGTTTATTTTGATATGTTCCTAGAGAAAATTGTGTTGAAAAATGATAGTAGCAATGTTGCGGATTTGATCCGTGATCTGAGGTTAAATCCTCATTGCTACACAGAAGAATTATGTCCTTAATGCACCGCTAGGTGACAGACCTATTGCAGGAGCAGATGCAGAAGTTATGAACGTCTGGATAGCTTAATATGATGACTACTTGATAGTTTAGTGCACCATGCTTAAACGGCTTAGAATCGGGACTTCAAAGACGTTTTGAACGTCATGGACCATATGAGATGTTCCAGGAATTGAAGTTAATATTTCAAGCAAATACCCGAGTTGAGAGATATGAAGTCTCCAACAAGTTCTATAGCTAAAAGATGGAGGAGAATCGCTGAACTAGTGAGCATGTGCTCAGATTGTCTGGGTACTTCAATCGCTTGAATCAAGTGGGAGTTAATCTTCCAGATAAGATAGTGATTGACAGAATTCTCTAGTCACCATCACCAAGTTAGTAGAACTTCGTGATGAACTATAGTATGCAAGGGATGACGAAAATGATTCCCGAGCTCTTCGTGATGTTGAAATTAACGAAGGTAGAAATCAAGAAAGAGCATCAAGTGTTGATGGTTGACAAGATCACTAGTTTCAAGAAAAGGGCAAAGGGAAAGGAAGGGAACTTCAAGTGGAAAGACAAGCAAGTTGTCACTCCCACGAAGAAGCCCAAAGCTGAACCAAAGCCTGAAACTGAGTGCTTACACTGCAAAGGAAATGGTCACTGGAAGCGGAACTACCCTAAATATTTGGTGGATAAGAAGGATGGCAAAGTGAAAAAAGGGTATATTTGATATACAGGTGTTTGATGTGTGCTTTACTAGTGTTTATAGCAACCCCTCGGTATTTGGTACTGGTTCAGTTGCTAAGAGTAGTAACTCGAAACGGGAGTTGCAGAATAAACAGAAACTAGTTAAGGGTGAAGTGATGATGTATGTTGAAAGTAGTTTCAAGATTGATATGATCATCATCGCACACTCCCTATTCTTTCGGGATTAGTGTTGAACCTAAATAAATGTTATTTGGTGTTTGCGTTGAGCATGAATATGATTTGATCATGTTTATTGCAATACGGTTATTCATTTAAGTAAGAGAATAAACTGTTGTTCTATTTACATGAATAAAACCTTATATGGTTACACACCCAATGAAAATGGTTCATTGGATCTCGATCGTAGTGATACACATATTCATAATATTGATGCCAAAAGATGCAAAGTTAATGATAGTGCAACTTATTTGTGGCACTGCCGTTTGGGTCATATCGGTGTAAAGCGCATGAAGAAACTCCATAAAGATGGATTTTCGGAATCACTTGGTTATGAATCATTTGATGCTTGCGAACCGTGCCTTTTGGGCAAGATGACTAAAACTCCGTTCTTCGGAACAATGGAACGAGTTACTGACTTGTTGGAAATAATACATACCGATGTATGCGATCCAATGAGTGCTGATGCTCGTGGCAAGCATCGTTGTTTTCTGACCTTCACAAGATGATTTGAGCAGATATGGGTATATCTACTTGATGAAACATAAGTCTGAAATAGTTGAAAGGTTCAAAGAATTTCAGAGTGAAGTGGAAAAATCATCGTAACAAGAAAATAAAGTTTCTGCGGTCTGATCACGGAGACAAATATTTGAGTTACAAGTTTGGTCTTCAATTAAAACAATGTGGAATAGTTTCACAGCTCACGCCACCTGGAACACCACATCGTTATGGTGTGTCCGAACGTCGTAACCGCACTTTATTTGATATGGTGCGATCTATGATATCTCTTTACCACTATCGTTTTGGTTATGCATTAGAGACAACTGCATTCACGTTTTAAAATATGGCACCATCTAAATCCGTTGAGATGACACTGTATGAACTATGGTTTAGCAGTAAACCTAAGCTGTTGTTTCTTAAAGTTTGGGGCTGCGATGCTTATGTGAAAAAGTTTCATCCTGATAAGCTCAAACCCAAATCGGAGAAGTGCGTCTTCATAGAATACCCAAAGGAAATTGTTGGGTACACCTTCTATCACAGATCCGAAGGCAAAACATTCGTTGCTAATAATGGATCCTTTCTAGAGAAGGAGTTTCTCTCGAAAGAAGTGAGTGGGAGGAAAGTAGAACTTGACGAGGTAACTGTACCTGCTCCCTTACTGGAAAGTAGTTCATCACAGAAAACTGTTTCAGTGACATCTACACCAGTTAGTGAGGAAGCCAATGATAATGATCATGAAACTTCAGATCAAGATACTACTGAACTTCGTAGATCAACCAGAGTAAGATCCGCACCAGAGTGGTACGGTAATCCTGTTCTGGAGGTCATGCTACTAGATCATGATGAACCTACGAACTATGAAGAAGCGATGGTGAGCCCAGATTCCGCAAAGTGGCTAGAAGCCATGAAATCTAAGATGGGATCCATGTATGAGAACAAAGTATGGACTTTGGTTGACTTGCCCGATGATCGGCAAGCGATTGAGAATAAATGGATCTTGAAGAAGAAGACTGACGCTGATGGTAATGTTACTGTCTACAAAGCTCGACTTGTCGCAAAAGGTTTTCGGCAAGTTCAAGGAATTGACTACGATGAGACCTTCTCACCCGTAGCGATGCTTAAGTCCGTCCGAATCATGTTAGCAATTGCCGCATTTTATGATTATGAAATTTGGCAAATGGATGTCAAAACTGCATTCCTGAATGGATTCCTGGAAGAAGAGTTGTATATGATGCAACCAGAAGATTTTGTCGATCCAAAGGGAGCTAACAAAGTGTGCAAGCTCCAGCGATCCATTTATGGACTAGTGCAAGCCTCTCGGAGTTGGAATAAACGTTTTGATAGTGTGATCAAAGCATTTGGTTTTATACAGACTTTTGGAGAAGCCTGTATTTACAAGAAAGTGAGTGGGAGCTCTGTAGCATTTCTGATATTATATGTGGATGACATATTACTGATTGGAAATGATATAGAATTTCTGGATAGCATAAAGGGATACTTGAATAAAAGTTTTTCAAAGAAAGACCTTGGTGAAGCTGCTTACATATTGAGCATCAAGATCTATTGAGATAGATCAAGACGCTTGATAAGATTTTCAATGAGTACATACCTTGGCAAGATTTTGAAATAGTTCAAAATGGAACAGTCAAAGAAAGAGTTCGTGCCTGTGTTGCAAAAGTATGAAATTGAGTAAGACTCAAATCCCGACCACAGCAGAAAATAGAAAGAGAATGAAAAGTCATTCCCTATGCCTCAGTCATAGGTTCTATAAAGTATGCTATGCTATGTACCAGACCTATTGTATACCTTGCTCTGTATTTGGCAAGGGAGTACAATAGTGATCTAGGAGTAGATCACTGGACATTGGTCAAGAATATCCTTAGTAAGGACTAAGGAGATGTTTCTCGATTATGGAGGTGATAAAAGAGTTTGTTGTAAAAGTTACATCAGTGCAAACTTTTACACTGATCCAGATGACTCTAAGTCTCAATCTGGATACATATTGAAAGTGGGAGCAATTAGCTAGAGTAGCTCCGCACAGAGCATTGTAGACATAGGATATTTGCAAAATACATACGGCTCTGAATATGACAGACCCGTTGACTAAGCTTCTCTCACGAGCAAAACATGATCACACCTTAGTACTCTTTGGGTGTTAATCACATAGCGATGTGAACTATGGGTGTTAATCACATGGTGATATGAACTATTGCTGTTAAATCACATGGCGATGTGAACTAGATTATTGACTCTAGTGCAAGTGGGAGACTGAAGGAAATATGCCCTAGAGGCAATAATAAAGTTATTATTTATTTCCTTATATCATGATAAATGTTTATTATTCATGCTAGAATTGTATTAACCGGAAACATAATACATGTGTGAATACATAGACAAACAGAGTGTCACTAGTATGCCTCTACTTGACTAGCTCGTTAATCAAAGATGGTTATGTTTCCTAACCATGAACAATGAGTTGTTATTTTATTAACGAGGTCACATCATTAGTAGAATGATCTGATTGACATGACCCATTCCATTAGCTTAGCACCTGATCGTTTAGTATGTTGCTATTGCTTTCTTCATGACTTATACATGTTCCTATGACTATGAGATTATGCAACTCCCGTTTACCGGAGGAACACTTTGGGTACTACCAAACGTCACAACGTAAATGGGTGATTATAAAGGAGTACTACAGGTGTCTCCAATGGTCGATGTTGGGTTGGCGTATTTCGAGATTAGGATTTGTCACTCCGATTGTCGGAGAGGTATCTCTGGGCCCTCTCGGTAATACACATCACATAAGCCTTGCAAGCATTACAACTAATATGTTAGTTGTGAGATGATGTATTACAGAACGAGTAAAGAGACTTGCCGTTAACGAGATTGAACTAGGTATTGGATACCGACGATCGAATCTCGGGCAAGTAACATACCGATGACAAAGGGAACAACGTATGTTGTTATGCGGTCTGACCGATAAAGATCTTCGTAGAATATGTAGGAGCCAATATGGGCATCCAGGTCCCGCTATTGGTTATTGACCAGAGACATGTCTCGGTCATGTCTACATTGTTCTCGAACCCGTAGTGTCCGCACGCTTAAGGTTACGATGACAGTTATATTATGAGTTTATGCATTTTGATGTACCGAAGGTTGTTCGGAGTCCCGGATGTGATCACGGACATGACGAGGAGTCTCGAAATGGTCGAGACGTAAAGATTGATATATTGGAAGCCTATGTTTGGACATCGGAAGTGTTCCGGGTGAAATCGGGATTTTACCGGGTTACCGGGAGGTTACCGGAACCCCCCGGGAGCCATATGGGCCATCATGGGCCTTAGTGGAAAGGAGAAAGGGGCAGCCCAAGGTGGCTGCGCCTCTTTCCCCTCCCCTAGTCCTATTAGGACTAGGAGAAGGTGGCCGGCCCCCCTCTCTCCCTTCCCCTCCGAGGAATCCTAGTTGGACTAGGATTGGGGGGAGGAATCCTACTCCCAGAGGGAGTAGGACTCTCCTGCGCCTCCCTCTTTGGACGGCCAGCCTCCCCTCCTCTCCTCCTTTATATACGGAGGCAGGGGCACCTCTAAACACACAAGTTGACACAAGTTGATCCACGTGATCGATTCCTTAGCCGTGTGCGGTGCCCCCTGCCACCATATTCCTCGATAATACTGTAGCGGAGTTTAGGCGAAGCCCTGCTGCTGTAGTTCATCAAGATCGTCACCACGCCGTCGTGCTGACGAAACTCTTCCCCGACACTTTGCTGGATCGGAGTCCGGGGATCGTCATCGAGCTGAACGTGTGCTCGAACTCGGAGGTGCCGTAGTTTCGGTGCTTGATCGGTTGGATCGTGAAGACGTACGACTACTTCCTCTACGTCGTGTCATTGCTTCCGCAGTCGGTCTGCGTTGGGTACGTAGACAACACTCTCCTCTTGTTGCTATGCATCACATGATCCTGTGTGCGCGTAGGAAATTTTTTGAAATTACTACGAAACCCAACAGGAGCGCCGCCGGCATCGTGGCTGCCGCAGCCCGCCAAAGGTTTCCCCCATCTGTAGCCCACTCCGACCAACCACCAACCAGCCACACGAGGTCGCCGGCAACCGGGTCGGCGTGGGCAGCCAGAGAACATGGAGGTCCCCGTCTTCGAATCCAGATCTGTGCTCACCGCCGACTCGCCGCCCCGCATGGCCAAGTCCAGCGACCGGAAGCAGCACCACCACCTCCCCTCGTCGTCAGGGACGGGCGCCCTCACCGGAGGAGGCCGCCGCCACCACACCAGTGCCACCCAAACTGGAGGACCCGCCGCCACGCCACCTACCCCACCAGCCACCGGCCGCGGCAGGGCAGGTCACCCGTGGTCCAAGCCGCACGCAGTCCCCGCCACCCGCCGGGCCGCCGGCGCCAGATCTGGCCGGATCCGACGGGTGCGGCACCACCAGAGACCGCAGCCGGCGCGCCGCAAGAGGAAGCTCCGCGCGCCGCCGCCCAGAGCACGCGCCGCCGCCCAGAGCACCCGTCGTCGCACCGCTGCGCCCCACGCCAACGCAGCGCCTCCGCACGCCCGGGCTGTCCCGCGCCAACCGAGGGAGGGCGAGGGGAGGGGAAACGAGGCCCCGCCGCCGCCGAAGCCAGCCGGGCTTCGCCCGCTGGCCCTTGCCGGCGGCGGCGAGGGGAGGAGGAGGGAGGGAGTGCGCGGAGAGCCGGCAGCTAGGGTTTCCCCCGCGTCGCCCGCGGGAGCGGCGGCAGGGGAGGGGGGAGGGCCGCAATTCTCAGTTGTCCACCTTGTGCGCACCTGACTGCTTCTATTCCTCTACCACAGAGATATTACAGGGAGGTTTAAGAGGATAGAGAGAGATAGAGATAAACTCTAACCAAACTACCCTATAGAAGCCTTGGCGCACAAGGCCACACTTGGCGTGCATAGCCAGGCATCGATCATGTTTAACAAAGAAATCACATGCATGGTAGATTCATAGTACAACACAGATCCACATGAACTGAAATTGGGCTGGGGCGGACATTAGTTGACAGTATGAATGATGCACCCAGCACAGAACATTGGTAAAGATAAACCAGAGGAAGAGCATTGCTAGCCGGATTTTCTTTTTAAAATTAAGTAATTTTATCCAAAACAGCCTCCCAGTTACTTTTATTTTTTCCAAAAGAAACACAACAATGTTTATATGGATCTTGGCCTTCAGAAATCACAGCATACTCATATAGCAGGTACAACCAGTACCAACCAAAAGTAACACAAAGGGAGGATAATGAAACAAAACTACAATGATAGTACACCAGGATGCATAGTTAGACATGTCTCGGTGAAGTCGATGGATCATTCGGCGACAGACAGGAGACAGTTGAACTGGGGTAAGACGAGTTGGAGGTACTCGGCTTGATCACAGGTGGACGAGGTCACTGGAGAGGGCAGGTCTCGAGCTCCCTGTTTGAATGAAGCATTTAAAACAGTAAAAATCTTTGAAATAAATAGTACAGTACAAGAGATTATCTTTGAGAGTGCACTGGTGGAATCTTTACCTTCCCATTTTCATTGTAGCTGAGAAGCTGGATCAAAATTCTGTGAATTGTTTCCAGCGGATATGCTCAATCTTTGGCCAGCTTTCTCCATCAGGTGCTCGGCAGCTCTTCTTGAGGAGTTCGGAATTCCATACGACTATCCTCTGGAGGGAGGATGGCAGATCTGGTAACGATGATATATTGGGGCACATATGGATTTCAAGTGTCATCAGGCTGGAGAAGCACTTGAGATTTCCTGGCAGGGAACGCATTTCACAATCGCGTAATCTCAGGCACTTGACGGAAGTGAAACTTGCAGATTCCTCAAATGAAACGGATGGATCCCTGCATCCTTCAAGAGAAAGTAATGATGGAACTGTAAAGCCTTCAGCCGAGAGCATGTGGTTGAGCATCGCAGGGCTGCTAACATAGAGTGATTTCTGTGCCCGAAACTGTGCGATGCACTCCGCAGTTAGCTTCGGAACATTTGTCAAATGCACATGATGAACTTGCAGGGAAGACAATCCTTCAAGAAAGCACAGATCCGGGAAACCTCCTAGAGATAATGATTCAAGAGAGGTCAGATGGCCAATCGACAAGGATGCAGCGCTTCTGCACCCAAACATGGAAAGGCCTACCAGCTGCGGCAAGTCACCACTGAAGAAATTGGCTGCGACAACGCAATGGGATATAACGAGCTCCTTCAGAGATAATGGCAATAAATCTGCTCCACGTGCCAAGTCTAACGAAGGGCAGGTAATCAACCTAACCTCCAAAAGAGAGGTAGCAGCTCTTAAGCCTCCCAGTGACCTCAAACACCAGCAAGATTTGATGAACATGTAGTCAAGCTTTGTCAAATGTTGGAGTACCTCTTGCGACGGAAGTGTAGTTAAAGTCATGATCTCCTCTAAGGCCAAACTTGTCAGTGAAGCGAGACCATCAAGGCAAACAGCTAATGCCCCATCAGTAATGCTGCACGAAGAAAGGTGAAGTCGACAAAGCCCCGACGGTGGAACCAATGACATCCCGATGCTTCTTCCGTAAATGAATCCAATCCTCTGCTCGTGGCAACATATCCACGCCTTGATGATATCCTCTTTCAGTATTACCTCGTTGTTTTCTCTTTCTACAGCACTTGCAATGGTTTGAAGATGTGACTTGTCAGCATCCATCAACTGCTTCAGAGATGAATGTTCTGATGATAATACTTTCCTAATTTCTGATCCGGAATCCACCTCCCATATGAAGGCAAGTTGTGATGCCAAGGTGTCTGTCCTCATGATGTTCACTCTCTCATCATGCTGTTCTAGCTCACCATCAGTAATAAACGTAAGCAATGGACAACTGCCAATCATTAAGTGAGTAAGTGCTGCTGGAAGACAAGATAATGTTTTCAGAGTTGACACATTCTGGAGCTGCAGTTTAGTGCAATGCCTGAAGAGATCGGTATTGAGTGGTAGGCCTTCTAACGCACTGCAGTTCACAAGCTTAAAAGATTGCAAATTTTCAAAATACGAACCCTTAAGTAGCCAACTTGGATACGTGGCACAGTTGTAACCCTCAATTTCGAGGCACTGAAGTTGAGGCGGCGGCATCAAACCTTCTATAATCTCCAACTGTAAACTGTCCTCTACACTTGCGTCATTATTGGAACTCCACACGAGACACAGGGTTCCAAGGTGACTTTTCTGATACAGCATAGAGTCTATGGCCTCATTCTTTCCACTGACATTCTCCAGATTTCTGACACTTAAACTGCCACCAAGCTCTTTCATGTCACTGAGCTGTTGCAACTCAGACCCCTTCTGTTTTTGCACACAAAATTCTTTGAGATGTTGGAGCAAAGTTAGCTTGCCTACATAACTGATTTGAGGCAGAGCTACTTCATACATCCTGTATGTCACATCGCGGTACCCTTCAAGATACCGTAGCTTGCTTAAATTGCAGAGTTTGTCAGGCAAGCTCTTAACTTTATCGTTTAACTGAAGTACCTGTAGGTGATAAAGAGCACATAATGATCCAGGCAACTCGGCAATAGAAGTTTTCACGAGGTTCAAATACCGAAGGTGCTTCAGCACACCTACAGATTCAGGTAGCTTGCTGCTATTGTAAAAGCACAAATGGAGCACACGTAACTTCTTCAAATATTGCAGAACCTGATCGAAAATACCACTTATGTCATCTGTAAGTGGTTCGATGCAGATAACAGTGCGTAAATTACGTAGCTTGCAGATATTGTTCTTATGTCGTTTCATACTCTCAACACAGACAGATAGATGTCGGACGGTGCATGGTATTTCTGTCACCTTATCATCCTCTAATCTGAAGCAGTGTTGCTCAGAGAGCGACTCTGCCAAATCATGAAGAAGATCATGCATGATGTAGTATGTGCCCTGAAATCTACTAGAAACTGGTTGCAAGAAAGATGCAGAAACCATCTCATTGAGGTAATCCCTCCCAATATCTAGCATTCTCCTATTCTGGTTGCATGAATCAACAAGTCCCTCCACTACAAGCAGGTGAACCAACTCATCACTGTCATATTTGTGCCCTTTTGGAAACAAGCTGCAATATGCAAAACACCTCTGAAGACGTGGATCTAACTTCTGATAACTCCACAACAGGGCTGTCCTGGGCTCACTTAAGTTTTCAATCTTTAAAGTTAGAGCATTTTTCCAGGCAGAGATATCCATTCTCCCTTTCAACTGCGAACCCACCACTTTTGCAGCCAAGGGAGACTGTCCAAGCCTTTTAGCTATCTTCTCTGCAATCTCTTCTAGCCTTTCAAGCAATGAAAGGTTTATGATTTCTGCCCCAGCGAAGGCATAGTATTTGAAGAGTGCAAGGAACTGAGTATCTTCCATGGTATCCAACCGGAGCACCTTTTTGCAGCGAAGAGCACAGGGAAATGTATCCCGTCGAGAAGTTACCAAAACTTTGCTTCCCTTGAGCTGTGAAACCAGAGGTGCTAACAGCTGGTCCCATTCCATCTGACTGCTCGAATCATCAAACCAAACATCATCCAACACAAGCAAGACTTTCTCTGATATCTGCAGCATGTCCCTTAGTTGGCACTGGAGAGTATCCAGATTATCAACACGCGGGCACTCCCTCTTGGCCGCGGACTCGATGATCTCCCGTGTATGACGATGGACATCAAGTCTGCGTGAGATGCACACCCACATCCGGACATCAAAATGTTCTTGTACCCTCTTGTCATTGTAAACATGCTGTGCCAAGGTGGATTTTCCCATGCCTCCTGCCCCAACAATAGCCAGACCTGAATATATAGCATCGGTGGCAGCACCAACAGGCTCGGTAAGAAAGTTTATTATACGATCGCGATCCTTGTCACGACCTATTACTTTCAGAGGTGGTAATGATGTGGCTTGAGGAATAGCAGGGCCCTCTGCACTATTATTACCAGCTGGTAAGCAAAGAAGTTCACGGAGCTCCTTGCCTTTCGCAAGAATGGCCTTTAGTTCCTTGAGCTGGTGAAGTACCTTCCTGTTCTTGGTGCCCAGATTGGACAGCCAGTTACATGCAGGATGCATACAAGTGCTGGTGGAGGCACTCCCGTTCTTTGCTTGGTGCTTGAGGAGGTTGTACTCATGCTTGTCGAGCAGGTCTTCGGCTTTGCAGATGGCTTCTTTGAGCTCTTGGACCCATTTTTCCAACTTGATCCTCCTGTGGTTGCCCTTGCTAGCTGCTTCAATCATGAGCTCGAACTGCGGCATGATGGTGGTCTCCAGTTCATGGAGCTCACTCGCCATGTCAACCCCAAGGTAAGTTGAGGCATCCGCGATGAGTTTCTTCAGGATCGGCGACACTACCAATTGTAAACCAACCAGCGCCACCCGCTCCATGGAATAGCAAAAAAAAATCAGTGTTCTGCTTGTTCCCTTTGACTTACGAGAGGTAAATGAATCACAAACAGGAGCAAAAAATAATTCCCCCTATTTTTGTGGATGAAGAACCTGTAGGAGTGGGAAACAAACAGCTAGATAAATCAGTGAATTCCTGAAGAAAAAAAGAAACACGAACATCAGTATTTCTGGAAGCCGGAAATCTTAGAAAGTTAGAACAGCTAAGGAATGGTCTGAAGCTTACATGGACGAGATGATGAACCTCAGAATCAGAAGGACGAAGGCGGATGCAAGGTTGCAGGAACTAGAGTTGCATTGCGAGAGAACTCTCCAAGCAGCAGGTCAACAAGACAACAATAGAGGCAATGTACACCTCTCCGTCTCTGGTACCAGCTAGCTAGTTGCCTCTTCTTACACTTTTTCTATTACCATAAAAATATTCATGATGGGACCACACAATACTAATAAACCGGTGGCGTGATGTGCTCTTGCTTGTCGGCAGGGAATAATATTCACAGCCAAATTAGATACAAATACCATTCATAGCAGGGTTTTTTCTTTTTAGTATGTGGGTGTAGTTTTGACATAAATTTGTGTGGCTTGGTAGATTTAAACTATCTGTATATGTTTATGGAAATTTCATTACCTTTAGAGGAAATTTTTCCAGGGATCGATCACTCATATATGATTATACGTACTGAGATTACATGATATATAGAAGCAAGAAAGAGTTCGAAGATCTCGAAGATTTTCTCGTTTCTTTTAGACTTTATTTTGTAATCGCTGTGGTCAGCTCATGTATACCATGTACTATTCACTACTATAAATGTATCATGATATTGATTGTCAAGAAAAAAAACTAGGTATAGTTAGTTCATGAATGCTGTAAGAAAGTTAAGCTGCGTGTTTTAGATCAGGTCATGAAAATGGCCTATTGTAAAAACACAAAGTTTCTTTGTAGCTCAGGAGGATAAACATAAATTAATTAGAAGTAATTAGATAAGTTGTGTGATTAGTGCAGCATCTGTCGGAATAGGTTAATAAGCACTAACTATCACAGCTTACTTAAATTAATTAGCACTAACTATCACAGCATCTGTCTTCTGGGTCAAGAGAGCAGCTTGCTTGGCGTGAGCAATGTAGGAGAGCGTGTTTGAACAGATCTAGCTAAATGAGCTATTGGCCAACTTGGTAGCAAGGCATAAACTAACAAATTTTGAATTTATAGACAAGATAACATATCTTGAGCCATGAATCTCCCGGACACAGTAGAAAGCACATATTGCCTCCAATTTGGTTCATCCGACAATACTCTATTCTCTCTATAAGTTTGGAATCATCCCGGGATGATATTCTCCAGGTTTCTGCCGATGAAAATGAAGAACTATCAGTGCCATTTGGCAGGTCGAGCAAGGTTGATGCGTCAGTACATGTTCTGAAGATGCATTGATTGAAGACGGCAGCGACGACCTATGAGAATGCGTCGGACCGGTTTGTGTCCCAGACTCGATATACGGCTTGGTCGGGGCCTCCGGGTTTAGATGTTAGGCTAGGTGAGAGGTCTGGGTATTTGGCTTACACTTTCTACACCCCCTTCATCAAATGAATAGAAGTGACGACAGTTGTTGACAAGATGGCGTCTTCAGACATATGGATTTATTACTCTATAAGGTCTTTGTGAATAATTAATAAAGTGGCTGCATGCATCTCCCAGATGCAGAAGCCGATGGTCATTCTTTTTTTCTTTCTAAAATTTAACCTTCATCTGATCTCAAAACTAAATCCTCACCCCCCAGGAATTTGCAGCTACAGCCTGCAGATCCACTTGCTACTCCTTGATTTGAGAAATGATTTCAAAGAGAAGAGCGAGCATGCAGACTAAGGAGATGGGGTTCGGGGGCTCGAGCAATTGCTCAGGGGGGCTGGTGGCAGTTGAGAGGAGAAAGAAGACCTGGAAGTGGCAGCAGTCTCGCTACATCACGCGCTCACGAGTCACGAGATGGTAGCGCTCGTCCCCTCTCGCTACATCCAACCTGGGCCACAAAAATGGGCCGTGTATCCTATAAAAAAATTCACGCTGATCAAAGACTACTTCCTTCAAAGATCACTTGCATCTCCTTATGTTGCGACAAGTGATGAACTGCATGCGCGTCAGTTATCGTAACCCGGAAGTTTTCTCTTTTTCATACATCTGATTATTCAAAATATTTTATTTCTTAAACCGTGCATCAAAATCTCGAACCGTTTTCATCATTGGATTGCTGGCGTCAAGATCTTCAAAACTAGATATCATGTTGATAAGTTTTGATGAACTTTTTTTCACGATAAAACCTGAAAAAATAAAAAGAAAAAACCGAACCAGGAGCATGTTTTTTTTTCGAAAGAGGCACGGCCGTGCCTTTCGCAGAAGCAAAACCGTGCATCTCGCGGAAGAAAAAACGTGTTTTTGTAACCTTCCCGAGAGGCATGGCCGTGCCTCTCTCAAGAATGCACAACCGTGTCTCTCGCGGAAAAAAGAAAACGTGCTATTTGCGGAAGGGAAAAAATAGAAAACCCATTTTTTTCGTTTTCGGGAGGCGCGGCCGTGCCTCTCATGAAAGCAAAACCGTGACTCTCATAGAAGAAAAAGACACGTGGCGCCGGCTAAAGCGCGCCAAGTGGCGTACTCTGAACCCACCCCTAAGGGCATCTCCAGCAACGCCCCAGGAAGGCCTCCCCAGGCGATTTTTTCGTGCCGGCGCCGAAAAAACGGCCCAGTCCCGTCCCCAGGAGCCCGATTTTCGCCGGCTTGGGCCGAAAACAGCGCCGGCGGACCCAGGCCGAACCCGGCACACTGGGGGGCCAACGGCGCCTCGTCTTCCCCCAACGGCCTCGGTTCCCGCGGGGAATCAATGGCAAGGCTGCCGCCGGTCAGCCTTGCCATTGATTCCTCACGGGCGGCGCGTTCACGGGACGGCGCGCCGACGCCTTCACTCCCTCGCACGCGTACACACGGGTGCGACCCAGCTATAAAAGCCGGCGGCCTCCACTCACCTGCACCCACACCAGCCTCGCCCCTAGCCGCCGTCCAGCCCTTCCTCTCCCTACCTCTCCCCGAGCGCCGCCGCCCAGCCCCTCCCTCTACCTCTCCCGAGCCCGCCCAGCCCCGCCTTCGCCACGGCAGAACGCTTCCCCGGAGATACGGCGGCGGCCAACGGCTTCGGCCGCCGTTCGCTCCGCGAACAGGAGTCCTGGCTCCTGTTCCAGGCGAACATCCCGGCGCCGCCGGACATGCGCGCCGGGCCGGCGGGGTGGAGACTCAGCGCCGGGGGAGTGCCCATTCCCCCGTTGCCCGACGTTGTGGCGAAGCCGAGGTACTTCGCTGAGGAGGTCGAGATCGTGCGCGCGTCCCTCACCGACGCCGAGCTCTCCCTCCCCCAGTACGCCGCCGACAACCACGCGGCCTGGGCGGCGTATTTCGAGCGCCGCCAACAGCAGCGCTTGGCGTCCACCAACGGCGCGCCGGTGGTCGACGGCCGGCAGAACAGCGAGGGACGCCACCTCGAGGGCGGCAACGACCTGCCGTTGGCGTACCCCCCGGCGAGGGTGGCCGCCCCGGCGCAGCACCGACGCGCCGGGCCATGGGCTCCAAGGAGGTTCGGCGCCTCCTCTTCTTCCTCCTCATCCCGTTCTTCTTCACACTCCTCCGGCTCTCCGGCGCTACTCGGCGTCAAGGCCGAGCCCGCGGCGGAGACGCCGCTGGGCCGACGCACTCGCAGCGCCGGCATCGTCATCAACGAGGGCGGCCGGCGCGCCCCCTCGTTGGCTCCTCCGCGCTTCGTCAAGCCAAAGACGGAGCCGGGGCTGGCGCCGGTGAAGGCCGAGTTCGACGACGACGACGACGCCGCCCTCGAATGGGCGCGCCAGGACTCCATTGCGATGGAGAAGGTGCGCCGCGAGAAGGAGAAGGAGCGCCAGCGCGCCGCCCTACGCCGCTTCGAGGAGCGCTGACGCGGCCGCGAGGAAGGCGGGGTCGTCGTCTTGTGCGACAGCGACGACGACGACTACGCGCCGCCGCCTGTTCGCCACGGCGACGCCGGGGAGGGGTCCAGCAGGGGCGCCCGCGTCAAGGAGGAGAAGGCCGCCGACGACGATGGCGGCGACGACTTCAGCCCCTTTCTTTTTTTAGATTAGGTTCATGTAATGTTTGGCCGAATTTCGCCGAAATTTGTAATGTTTGGCTAAAATTTAACTAGTTTTTATCATAACTTCGCCGAACGGTTCTGTTTTTTTTAAGATACGCGCCTGGGGACGGCCCTGGGGGCCGACGGCTGGGGACCGACTCGCCCCCAGTGCCATTTTTTTCGCCGGCTCACCCCCAGGCGACACTTTTAGACGCCCCCTGGGGGGCCAACGGCTGGAGATGCCCTAAGTGATCGTTGGGAGGCTCCCGAAGGAGCGCTCGCCAACTAGTTGCTACCATGGCCGAAATCCACAGCCCAGAATTATCCCCACAATGCTCCGCCAGTGCCCAAGTATTGTACAATCTAGTATTATGATATTTGTCTAGAAAAAACCTAGTATGAGGATATACTCGTTAATTAATTTATGAGTCATGTATTCTTTCTTGGTTATTTCATTTTGGTACTTCTTCTGCGTGGAGAAAAAGACACCATTTCCAGAACAAAAAAAAATGATGAACGAGGTACTACTATTTCCTTGAGCAATAGTCAGCCTTTCAACCGGGGAGAAATTATCTTTTCATCAGCAAGCTACACAACAGGGGATTCTCGTTGACGTTGGGAGATGATGCTAATGGCATTAAACATGGAAATCACTGCAGCATGGCCTTGAATCTTGCCCTGAAATAAGTAAATGACATATTTTTACCAAATTAATTAAGTTTCACCATCCGATTCATTTAATTCTGATAGCACTGTACGTGGAATTTTGAGCCAGACCTATGTTTGTCTTAGCAAGCGCTAAGTGAAATGTTGGCTCCTTGGCCTGCCCAATCGCATTTATGTAATGAAATATTATGAATTCCCCTCTCTAGATCATCCAAGTTGCTGTTACAAAATATATATGGCGTCTTTACAAGCCATGTCTCAACTCTGTTGTGGAGAGAATACCTCATCTCACGATGGTGTGAGTTATTTTCAGTATTTTGCCAAGTTTTGCCAGTCATGTTTGGGTTTGCAAGGGCAGTGACAGACACTTGCATTATTGTTTCTGCCAGCAGAACAAGTCCTTTTGCCAACCTTCCCGGATGCTTCATCTACACAAGACAGACTTTCAAGTGGCAAGAAGGCTCTTATCAGGCAACGATGGATGGTGAGCTGCAAATTAAGTATGCATAATTATATCAACTTCCACTCATCATGCTGCAACTTGCAGGGGTGGACGTTATTTCTTTGGAAATGCACGAGCTGTTTCCGTCAGAAGAACAAGTCTGATCGACCAACCCTTTAGTTGACGCTTCGCAATCATACGTGTATTTTACAGTTTGTTTTGTTGAGTGTTAGTTACAACCAACATGGCTGGCCAGACACGCATAGTGACGATCAACATGGCTGGCCAAATCAACGTGGTAGGGCATCCAAGCTTAGTTAAAAGTTTCAGGACAACAAGGCAACCAAACCAGTACTCCCTCTGTAAAGAAATATAAAATGTTTTAGATCACCACTTTAGTGATCTAAACGATCTTATATTCTTTACAAAGGAAGTACTTAATAAATTATAAGAGTGACGACACATGTTTATTGGCAAGAAAATACTGCTATATGGCCGTGGTGGAAGAGCATAAGCATCTGTTCAACTATATGCGCATTCATTCCATATATAGAAAACCAAACTGATGTTTTGAGTCTTAATCCTAAGAGTTTCGACACCTACTGAGAATTTTCCATGCCGCGGACCCGAACACACTACTATCTTACCAACTGACGATGGTATGAGGCAACCTGAAGGGGTGCATTCATGGATTACATAGCCACTGGTATAGAAATGAAGCAAATCCAGAAATGAACAAGGTTATTTTGTTCAGAAGAACAAGTCACGTCTCAACGCTGTTTTGGATACAACCTTCCTTGGATGCTTCAGTTTGGGTACATTTGCGTTATTTGTTTACAAACGGACATGTTGGATTCCGTCAGAAGAGCCTGACCTTCCTGGATGCTTCGTCTACCACACCGATCACACTATAGTAATTTCCGTGTGTTCTTTGTACAGTAATATTATAGTATATGGTTGAATTTTGAACGGCGACTTTGGCGGCTGCTTTTAATTGGCAAGAAGGCTCTTACTCATCATCCTGCTGTCGAGGGTGGACGATGGATGGTGATCTGCAAATCAAATATATACATAGTTATATCAGCTTTCACTCATCATCCTGCAACTAGCAGGGGGTGGACGTACACGCCTTACTGGTTTGGAAATGCACTAGCTGTTTCCTTCAGCAGAACAAGTCCGCCAAAAACATTTAGTTGATGCTTCGCAATCATATATACGTGTATTTTTCAGTTTGTTTTTGTTGAGTGTTGGTCAAATCAGCGTGGTAGGGTATCTAAGCTTAATTAGCAATTCGGGAGACCAAATTAAATGGTAAGACTTTTGCAATCAAGAGGGTTACTTATTTAATTAGAATTTCGACACATATGTTTATCGGCAAGCAAATGCAACTATATGGCCGGGTTGGAAGAGCATGAGAGCACCCGTTCAACTTTGTAGTGATAGCCCACTCTTACCTTTTTTTTTGGAAAAATTCTCATCTATTCATCTTTAATCATAAAAGTATAATGAACACTAGAAATTATAAAAATTGTATCTACATCCGTAGACCATCTAGGGACGACTACAAGCACTGAAGCGAGTCTAAGGCGTGCCGCCGTTATCGTCCCTCCCTCGTTGGAGTCAGGAAAAAATTGTTATGTTAGACAGTTGGGAAATTGTCGTGCTAAGACCTCATAGGACCAGTGCATCAGAACAGTAACCGCCGCCGATGAAGAGCAGCATAGATTGGAATGATCCAACTTAAAAACACACGAACGTAGATGAACTACGACCAGATCAGCACAAATTCACCAAAGACAGATTCGCTGGAGACACACCTCCACACGCCACCGACGATGGTAGGTGCACCACCGAGATGGGGATAGGCGAGGAGAATCTTATTCCATCTTCAGAAAGCCGTCGCCGTCTCATCTTCCAGAACAGGACACACAAGCCTTAACAAAACTCAAAGAAATATATGAAAATTGAGCCCTCCCGTCGGCAAAGGCCGGGATCCATCGCCTCATGGTTCTAAGGCAACTGGAGACGAGACGGACCGGCGGATGAACACGCATTGTTTTGTATTTTACAAAAAATATAACAGCGCGTCTTAGTTGTGATGATACATCTATTGTCCCACTAAACGAGAGAGACAAGGGCTGACGAGCGACTTAACTACTCAGATCCCACACCCAGACCTTTTCTGCCCACTAGCTACAGATCGGATCTGCCCTTCTCCTGCCCACTGCTATCTCGCCCTTGTCTCACGTTGCACGCGCCGCAGCTTCCTTCTCCTCGCCCCTGGGTTATACTCCGCCGCGGATCCTTCCGGCTAGGTACGTACTGTACGCCCCGTCTCCCATCACTACCGGAAACTGGCCCTACCCCGACGGCCAAATCAATGCCGACGGCTGCCGTCGGCCTACTTTGCGCTATGCCGACAGCCACGTCTTGGCCGTCGGCATATCTTGGCCGTCGGGCTACCACGAGCTAAGCCGACGGCACCCGTCGACATACATATGTCGTCGGCCCAGCTGCGAACATGGCGACAGCAACCGTCGGCATACCCAGGCCGTCGGCATACCCGTGGGCCCGGCGACCCCGCCCGTGATCAGCGGCTAACGTGTCAAATCTATGCCGACGGCCTGGACGGGCGGCCGTCGGCATATATCGTCATGCCACGTCACCGATCCACGGCGCACCGTCCACGAGCTAAGCCGACGGCTGCCGTCGGCATACCCGCCACGTCAGCGATCCGCGGCACGCCGCCCGCCGCCTAAAACCTGGCCGTCTCTATGCCGACGGCATAGGTAGACTTTTTTTTTCATATGTATTTTTTAAGCTTTTTATGTATTATTATATAAACTAACATGTAGCATGTTAAATATAAACATACATATGAATATATATGTAGTTTGTATTTTTTTCATATATTATGAATATATATATATATGGTTTGTATTTTTTCGAGCACGTTAATAATGTGCGGTCATGTTCTTTTGAATATAGATCATTATATTTTATTAAAATCAAAAACAGCTATGCCGACAAAAGTTTTGTGGCGGTTGCAAACGCCCGACACCCGTCTCCAGAGTGTGACCCCCCTCACGTCCACGGTGTGCCCCCCTCATGGACGGCGCCGACACCTGGAGGGGGGAAACGGACGCGTCGGGTCTACACGGTGGATGTAGCTGTGGGTTTGGCCCGGATGTTGCTCCCGGATGTCCCTACGGGCGACCTGACACAACCGGGTGCAGAGGTCCACTGGTCAAAGCCCGTCCGTGGGAAGTCAAAAGGCTAGATCTCATGGTCAACCGCTCCACGGTTAGGCGGGACGGGGGCCCTGGGGGGGGGGTAGCAATGCCACCGGAGCATCGTACCGGACCCTCATACATGCGAGGTGGTGTTGTGGCATGTTCAAAGAGGCGACATGCATCTCAGGGGCGTGGCCCCCCTAACGAACGGCGCCGCCGCCAGCACCTGGAGGGGGAAAACGGACGCATCGGGTCTACACGGAGGGGATGTACCTGTTGGT